>NW_020837977.1:4837371-4867869 GCF_003676395.1 Aethalodelphis obliquidens | reverse complement strand
GAGAGAGAGAGAGAGAGAGAGAGAGAGAGAGAGAGAGAGAGAGAGAGGGAAAGGAAACCACGCAGTCATCCTTTCCTCTTGCTTCTTCCTTAGCCCCTCCCCCCGTCCAATCAATTGCCAAGTCCAGTGACTAAGGTGGTTTTCACCACCTAAATATATCTCACACTCACCCCCTTTCCTGCATCTTCGTCCCACTCCCCCCACCAACATCTCATCCTAGGCTACCGCCAGCCTGCCAACACCATTTTTGCCCCTCTCCAATCTATTTGCTAATCTGATCATGTCACCATCCTCCTTGAAACTGTCTGGTGACTTCTAGGTCACTGTAAAGGGCCATTCTTCAGGGAATAGCAGTGTGTACCTGTAGCTGCTGCCCTTTCTCAGTTAACAAGACTGATACTTTGGCCTTGCCGGCACTTGTCATACCCTGTACCGTTTGCTGGTTAGTTGTGCATTTGTCTTATGTTCCCTCTTTGCTGGTAAGTTCCTTGGTGGGGAGGCCCAGTGCCACACACATGCCAAGTGCGTGGTATCTGTGTGTTGAATGATGTGACAATCTAGTTGCAAAGACAAGCCACAGAGGTGAAAGAGTAGAGAACAAGTCTGAGGCAATATCTTCAGATTCTGTGCTATCGGCAGTGTACTTAAGTGTTGTGTGAGGCCTTCTTATCTTGTTTGGAAAGAAGCAAGTGCGGTCAGATGTCTTGCTTACTTCCCTCCACCTCTACCGTCCTAGTCCAAGCACCACCATTTATCATTTGGACAATTCAATCTCTCTTACTACCCTACCGTCTACCTTCTACCCAGTTCAATCTTCAGTAACAGCCACAGTGATATTTTTGAGTGACTATAAATCAGATTATGTCACTTCAATGTTTGAAACTTTTGAATGATTTTCTATCAAACTTAGAATAAAATCCAAGCTTAGTATATGGTCCTCTGGATTCAGACACCTTCTTCGTTCTCTGACCTCTAGCTCTTCTGTGTGACTGGGATGGTCTTTGCCAGGATCCTCCCAAGACCTAGATCCTTCATGTCATTCACAGCTCAGTTTAAATGCTACCACCACATCACCCAAAGCTGTGGGATATTTATTTATGTGGAATGGTCTGTCTCCCGCTGTGTCCCTCACCAGCTCACTGGAGTATGGTACCCTATCCATCTAGTCCACCACTGATCTCCCAGAGCCTAGCCCAGTACCTGGCTCCCAAAAAAATGCAGGTGGGGAGGTTGGGATTAACATATACACACTACTATATTTAAAATAGATAATCAATAAGGACCTACTGTATAGCATAGGGAACTCTCCTCAATACCCTGTAATAACCTATATGGAAAAAGAATCCGAAAAAGAATAAATATATGTATATGTATGACTAAATCACTGCTGTACACCTGAAACTAACGCAGTATTGTAAATCAACTATACTCCAATATTAAGTAAAAATTTTAAAAGCAGGTGCGGGATATTTGTTCACTTCCCAAGCACTCCCTCATATCCGAAGCCAGTCATTTTGCAAATCCTTCATCTCCGCTTTCATGAACATGCTCTCTGCCTCATAAGGCATCTCTGTAACTTAGGAACCTCTCTAATACCCTCTGTTTGCTCAACATTTATGATCCAGCAGATAGCCCGAAAGAGAAAGCCACCATGAGTCACGCTGTGCAATTTCGAGTACCTTGGGAGAGGTGACATTTTTCACAGTGTCAGCTGCAGTACTTTCCAAGTGCTTCCCTGTTGCCATGGAAAAGGCTTTATGAAGCAAATCCAGCCAAAGAGAAGCAGGTTCTCCACAGCTCCTGAAGTCTGTGCACAGACACCATCCCCCAGATGGGCCCAGCAAAGGACTTGCTCATGGCAGGGCCCCAGTCAAGGCTGATCTGAGTTAAATGGACTTGGGACTTTGATGCCTATCGTACACACTCTGCTTCCAAGTCCCTGTCAAATGCCAGTTTCCAGGTTTGCAGATAAAAGTTGCATGATAATCTTTGCTGGAACCTAAATTCTCTAAACATTGACAATGACAATGACAACACCTGTCATTTTTTTTCTACCCATAATAATCCTTATAGCTCACATTTATTCAGCACTTGCTTTCATTGTCTCACTTAATTCTAAAAACCATCAAGGTGGCAGATACTATAATTAGTTCCATTGTACCAAGTAAGAAATCGAGCCTCAAAGAAATTAAGTAAATGATCACAGGTGACACAGAGAACACACACGTAAGACCAACCTCAACCCAGATGCTGCCCTGGGGACCACTGGCTTCACTTTCCCCTCTAGGGGGGTTTCCAAGAAGCCTGCATGGGTCCTTCAAGGACTGTGCAGGAGCCCCCGTCTTGTAGCTGGCAGTGGTTGATGATCAAAAGGCAGCTATATTTTTGTCTCCTGCTGTCCCTTTGAACTCTATGCACTGTGAGTAATATTCCTCTTCTCCACAGACCCCATAATTTTTCTGCTCACTCAGAGGTAGCCACCTCATGTGGCTGTCTTCATTGAGACATGAGAGAGTAGGGTCTAAGGTACTAGTTGGCACTCAGAAGTTGCTTGAATCTGCTCTCTGGGCTTAGCTTGCTTTCAGCCACCTTGACCCCGCCCCTTTCCTGTGTCCACTCTCCACCGGTCAAGGAGAGAGACAAGGGAATAAGACAGTTCTTACTTGAACTAGCGCCCCTGAAAGCCGGCTCCAGGCTTCCTGGCCTGGCAGGTGTTTAAAAGCTGACTCTCTCGCACCTCTGTGTCCATGACTCTCTGGAGGACCCCTGCTGGATTCTCCTGCCCTATTCCCTGGCCCTCCCACCCCGGCCCGCTGGTCACTCCCTGGGCTCGGCCATCACCCTGTGTAGTGCCTGAAGACTGTCACTGCTGGGGTCCTCCTGCCCCTGAGACAGGACTGGTGGGTGGTATCTAAGAAAATCCAGCAGCCCTCTCTCCTGCTTGGACCACAGGCTCACTCGTGTCCCTTGTCCCCCAAACTCTGCAGGTACTCATCTCAAAGCAGCAGTTTTATGGTCCTGAGACCAAAGCAGTGAGTCTTCTCTGGATATGCTGGTTCATGGTGTCCCGGTTGTGGCATGTCCCACAGCTGTCCGCCCCCCACTAGACTGGCAGTGTAAGAGACTGCAGCTCCCGGGATGGGGGAAGTGGGTGGGGACCCAGGGCAAGCCTGAATCTAAAGGGCCTGCCCACAGCCCCCTTTCTCTCTCTTCTACACTCTGATTTCTTTTCTTTTCTTTTTTTTTTTTCATTCTCGTAAGATACACATAACATGAAATTTGCCATTTTAACTATTTTTAGGTGTACAGGTCTATGGCCTTACGTATATTCACATTGCTGTGCAAGCGTCACTGCCATCCATCTCCAGAACTTTTCATCTTCCCCAACTCAAACTCTGTACCTGCTAAACACTGACTCCCCATTCCCACCTCCACACAGTCCCTGGCAGCCACCATCTGCTTCCTGTCTCTTTAACTATGCTAGGAATTTAACTATGCTAGGAACCTCATGTGAGCGCAGTCCTACGATAGTTGTCCTTTTGTGACTGACTTATTTCACTTAGCAAAATATCTTCAAGGTTTATCCATATTGTAGCATGTGTCCAAATTTCCTTTTTTTAAAGCTGAATAGTATTCCATTTCACATTTTCTTTACCCATTCATCCATCAGTAGACCTTTGGGTTGCTCCCATCTCTTGGCTATTGTGAATAATGCTTCTATGAACATGAGGGTACAAATGTCTAAGTCCCTGCTTTCACTTCCTTGGATGTACACTCAGAAGTGTAATTGCTGGATCATATGGTAATTCTATTTGTAATTTTTTAAGGAATCACCATACCATTTTCCACCGTGGCCGCATCATTTCACATTCCCACCAACAATGGACAGCATTTCAATTTCTCCACAGTCTCCCCAACACTTGTTATTTTCTGGTTTTGTTTTTGTTTTTTTATAATAGCAACCGTCATGAGTGTAAAGTGGTATCTCATTGTGGTTTTATTTTGTGTGTGTGTGTGTGTGGTACACGGGCCTCTCACTGTTGTAGCCTCTCCCGTTGCGGAGCACAGGCTCCGGATGCGCAGGCTCAGCGGCCATGGCTCACGGGCCCCAGCCGCTCCGCGGCATGTGAGATCTTCCCAGACCAGGGTGCGAACCCGCGTCCCCTAGCATCGGCAGGCGGACTCTCAACCACTGCGCCACCAGGGAAGCCCTCATTGTGGTTTTGATTTGCATTTCCTTAATGACTAGTGAGGTTTTCGTGTGCATGGACCATTGGTACATCTTTTTTGTAGGAATGTCTATTCAAATCCTCTACCCGTTTTTAATCAGGTTTCTGTTGTTGTTGTTGAATTGTAGAGGTTCTTTATATATTCAGGATATCAATTCCTTATCTGATACATGATTTGAAAATGTTTTCTTCCGTTCCATGGACTGTCTTTTCACTCTGTTGGTGGTGTCCTTTGACACACAAAAGTTTTTAATTTTGAGGTAGTACAACTGATCTATTTTTTCTGTTGCCAAAGCTTTTGGTGTCATATCCAAGAATTCATCCAGTGTCACAAAGCTTTTCCCCTGTTTTCTTCTATTGGTTTTATAGTTTTAGGTCTTGATCTACTTTGAGGTAATTTTTGTATATGGTGTAATGTATCTAACTCCCTTTTCAAGGTTCTGATTTGCTGTGGGTCTTAGCATCACAGATTTTTCTCTAGAAATCTCATATGCAAATTTTTCTTACACTTACTTTGTATCCAGTATTTATCACGCTGGTACTTCAGTCAAAGCTGAGTCAGGAAGAGTCTAATTCTAACAGCTGTATGATAGGAATAGCAGAAGTAGAAACTGCAAATTATCGACTCTTCCCCAGTTGGATTCCATGTAGCTCAAATCCAACTAGAGCAGAAGGTCCACACGTTGGAGTTTCCCACCCTAACAAAAGCAAAAACGGAGTAAAATTTTTGATATCTGTGAACAGTAAGGAAAGGCAAGAGGAGTATTCCACTTATAGAAGAGAAGACTGAGGGGTGATAAGAATAGTTTTCAAACATATGACAAGGGTTGCAGACAGCGGTTCCCTTACTTCACCAAGGAAAGAATAAAAGGAAATAAGTTTAAATTGTAGCATGAGGGATTATTTTAGATATATCCTGAGAATGTGTATCTAGGTTACCAAGGATGGTAAATCTGTCTTTAGAGATTTTTCTTTTTAAAGGATATAGAAGACTTAATTGGGGTGGGGGGTGAAATAAATGATTCAAAGTTTCTTCCCTGTTGAGAAATGATATTGCAGGAAAAAAACCCATGTTTTGAAAGGAATCAGTTTCTTATCTGACTAGTCAGTAATTTTGAACACTAAATTAAAAGCCAGAGTGCTCTCAGCTGTAACTTCCACATATGTTACTGCCTATTCCCTTTACACAATTTCTCTGTCATTTACCATAGCTAAATGTATGCAACAGTAATAGCTACATGGAATCTTCATGTTACTTTTGCTTTTTCCTTCTCTGCTGTATTTGTTTTATATTTGAATGTTGCAAAGAAAGGATCAAACAGCATTAAATATTTCTTTGCTATTATGGTCACCTATGGGTTGCCACTGTTATGAAAGGAAACTGGCTCGAATATCTGTAACATCAGATAATTCAAGAATCAGTTTGGTTTTGGAATATAGCATCTGACTTAGCAGGGAAAGATTGACCTTTTTTTTTTTTTTTTTTTTTTTGCCGTACGCGGGCCTCTCCCGTTGCGGAGCACAGGCTCCGGAAGCGCAGGCCGAGCGGCCATGGCTCACGGGCCCAGCCGCTCCGCGGCACGTGGGATCTTCCCGAACCGGGGCATGAACCCGTGTCCCCTGCATCGACAGCCGGACTCTCAACCACTGCGCCACCAGTGAGGCCCTGACCTTCTTCTGATAGGTGAAGGGAAGGGAAGCTGGCTGTTAGTAAATTTAGTTTGCATCCTTTGCTCAGGAGGAGAAGGAAGAGGAGAAAAGTAACTTGGATGTATCTTGGGAAGTCAACTGGACATGAGATTCTTTTCCATAGTTAATCCATTAAATAATCAATGTGTGAGCTGACCTAATAACATTAGCAATCCCAGTTCTTTTTTTTTTTCCTAGTGAATTCAAGTCACTTTCAGCTAGGTTACACTTGGAATGTTTACCTTCCCACAGAGTTATTATTACTTCCTTACTAATGCAGAAAGTGAACCTCTCAGATGTTGCAGTTATAGTTGGCTTTTCCCCTGAAGCTCATCTCTGGCTCTAACCTCTGCTTGCCTGTCTGGCCTCATCTCATCCCATTTCCCACCCTGTCTCAGCCCCACCCTCTTTTCCAGAAGCAAGTCCTCTACGCCAGCCACGTTGCACTACGTATCTCCTCTGTGCCTTCTCAGATGGCCATTCCTGCCCTGAACATGTAGTGATTGTACCCTTCAAGACTCTTCCAAGCCTTCCTGCTTCTCACACTTAACCCAGACTGAGTGGCATTTTTTTCACGGTACCCAGGGTTTCCCCCATCACGGAACTCTATACTTGTAGCTGTCCATGTACGTGTCACTCCGAACATTATCTCCACTCTCTCTGAGCTGCTCAGTGGAAGGGCTGTGACATGAAACCCTTGCATCTGGCATATAAATGTGTGCAGTGATTAAATGAATAAATTATTATCCCAATAGTAACTAGCAATTCATTTAAACAAGTACTGATAGCTGTTGGATTCGTGGGGCCCAGGCGGTTGTTTTGGTTTTGGTTTGTGCTATACCATGTGCCATGTGGGATCTTAGTTCCCTGCCCAGGAATGGAACCCGCGTCCCCTGCATTGGAAGCACAGAGTCTTAACCACTGGACCACCAGGGAAGTTCCGGATTTTTGTTTTACTTCAGGAAACCAGATCTACCCTTGAAAATACAGCGTAAAGATTGTTTAAACCTATATACTCGGCCATGATGAAAAATTCTAACCAAACATTTCCTTAGCCATGACCTTAAAAGAAATGAGTAAATTAAGGACAAATGAGAAAAACACCTCTCTCAGTTGCTACACCAGCACCCAAGAGTTGTAAAGAGATCCTAACCGCCAACTTTTTATTCATTCACTTAATCATTCAGCAAACATTTGTGAATGCCTCCTTGACATTTATAAATAGGTTATGGTTCCAAATGCTGGAGGTACAAGTCTCAGAAAGGCCTCATTTCTTCCCTAGGAAAGTTCACTTTATGTTCTGTGCATTCAAATTCCAATGAATATTATTCTTTCTTCAACAAAATATCGTTTTAATTGCAACCACATAGAAAAAGAAAAAGGTGGACATGAGGAGTATAGTATGACGTATGTGAGGGGAGAACAAGGTCAAAAAACACAGGTTCATTTCTAACCAATTTTCTCATGTGGACTCAGCTCAAATACTGATGGTTGAAAAAATATAATCAAATCGCGTTCACAACCTTAAATTATTATAGTGTCTTGTTAAATAACGTGATGTGGACATGTGGGAAAATAACCTAGTTTTTACAGTATTTCAGTGCAGTTTTCTATTTGGTCTAATATCCTGAGTGCTCGGGTTGTTACAGTAATAAATATCCTAGAAGTACTTATGCATATTTTCATCAGTAAGAAATGGATTACTGTCCATGCTTGGAGGCCATTTATCACATGGCCCAAGCAGAGAAGTTGGAAAGAGTTCCTGGATTTTTTTCTAACGTGCATAGTTGACTAGAGCAGGTCTCCCCATCTCAGGATTTCGTTTGAGAAAGGACAGATTTGCGCCTGCAGGGTTTCAGTGTTTATCCAATCTTAAAACCCTGGACATGTTACAAAACAGCACATGGGCTTCCATCTGTTTGCTCTTTCTATGGATCTATTTTTTGGAAGGATTGAAAAGATTTATTATGCTAAAAATATATTCTAGTCTATAGTTTCCAAGCCAAGCTAAGATCATAAATTTTCCAAATCCTCTAAGGATGAGGATGCTATATTCACCCGTTCTTTAATACTTTAAACCTAGAAAGTCCCTAGTACTACTTAAGCAAAAGTCCCAAAGTAAAACATAAACTAGCAATAATGCTGGTGCCTTTTCTTTTCTAGCACTGAAAGAAAGCTTAACATTTTAGACAGTTTGAAAATATCCCTTATGTTTCTTATTTCTGCCTTTTTCGTATCACTATAATATTATTAAACATAAATGCATGGAGGCTGTACGTGCACACATTCATTATCTCCAGGTTGATGTTACAATTTTCTGTCTGACTGTAACCTCTGAGGTCCCTCCAGGCCTCCCATGATTCACTGTAATTTCATTTGCTTCGTCATGGCTGTGCCCAGGAAAAATTCTGCATATCTGCCCCCAAAGACTAAATTGTGTCTGTTGAAAAGTGAAGAGTCAAGTCAGTCATTTATTTTGGATAATACTGCCCAGAAGTATTCCCCACATTTTAAATATGTTGGAGGCCTGAATTATTATTACGAAGACAGTCTTACATTATTTATGTACATGGAGATGCTCACCAAATACGTTAATATTTAACCAAATTCAGTAATTATCCAGCTCTCCACATTACTTTGGAAAACCAGCCTAGACTACAGAAAGGACTTTGTTAGTAAACGGTGGATAGACTGGGCCCAGTTGAAATCTTCAAAATAAATAGAAATCTACTAACATTGCAGGGTTGTGTTCTGCGCTGCAGTGCTAAAACAGCCTCTGTGTAAAGGGTATACCGAATGAATAATAATGAGAGCGAATTATTATTTGCACAGTTCTTCAAAGAAATTTGTGAAAAATGTTTTCTCCTAAATTCTCACCACAACTCTATAAGGAAAATCTTGTTTTTTACCACTTCACAGATGGTGAAAGTAAGAATTAGGGAAATGAGGTGACTTGCCTCAGGTCACGTTAGTACTAAGTGATGGGTCAGAACTACAACCCAGGTTCAGTGCTTCTAAATCGCACATTCTTTCTACCACGTACAGTTCCAATATTAGCTTTTAATATACTGTTCTCTTTGGCTTTGTAAACCTTTTTCCAAGCTTTGATGATTTAAAATACAGAAAATAAAAATAATGTATCTGTTTGAAATTTAAATGTCCAAATGATTCTTTTTATGTGACTGGCCTTTGTAACCTTTGATGTAGGTGTACATCCTTATATGAATTCTGAGAGACAAAAAGTGAGAAATCGTGTCAGGAATTCTTATTCTTTGTAGGGATAAAAGGGTAGTAGGAGGGCTTCCCTGGTGGCGCAGTGGTTGAGAGTCCGCCTGCCGATGCAGGGGACGCGGGTTCGTGCCCCGGTCCGGGAAGATCCCACATGCCGCGGAGCGGCTGGGCCCGTGAGCCATGGCCGCTGAGCCTGCATGTCCGGAGCTTGTGCTCCGCAACGGGAGAGGCTACAACAGTGAGAGGCCTGCGTACCGCAAAAAAAAAAAAAAAAAAAAAAAAAAAAAAAAGGGTAGTAGGAAAAGAAAGAGAGATGGGGAAAAAAAAACCCTGTTGCCAAAAAACAACAACAAAAACTAGTTATTCCATAAATGGTCACCAGAAATTGCTACTGCTTGTCAACTGAGAATATCCAGTGTTCTTCAAGATTGTATCTCTTCTGCTCTTCAGTAGTTCTTCTGCTTTTAGTGTAACACACCCACTTCATCGTCGTCTTCTTGCCTTCATATGACGTACTCCCCCTCATGTTGCTGTAACAGTAGAAATTCTTAGAGCTGAAAAATGTCTTCATAGCTATTTGCCAAAAAAGAAGGGAAGGAGGAAGGGCAGGAGTCCTCATTTTCCTGTTCAGAAGGTAACCAAAAACATAGGTTATCCCCATGTGTGGAAATATGCCCACCCACAGGTGTTCATCAAGATGCATTTATCCAAAGAGAACTATGTAGGGCCATTCAAAACCCATCCTAGTGCAAATTTACTGTGGAATAAAAGGGTCCCTGGGACATTATCTACTAAATAGAACACGGCAGCCAACGCCTTGCCCATGTAAGAACTATTTAAATTCTCGTTACTATCCATTCCACCCATTCCAGGTGTATCTTCTTCCATGTTTCATTTATTCTCCTAAATCCAGGTGCAGAGTAACTTTGCATTTTAGTATCTACTTATTATCCTTCATGGGTTATGAATTGCTTTTCAGTCCTATGTACTCGGGCAAGCATCTGGCCCGTTGGCAGGTAGGCACACATGCCTCTGTCCTCCCATGGGTCACAGCACAGCTGAGAATCAGCACCTGGTCCCCCAGCTCATGCTTCAGACACCATTTTAATCTCACCAAGGCAACATCTTTAATGTCTTTGTGATGCTGGGTGAAGGAAAGCAATGAAAATTTGAGGGAAAGCAATGAGACTCAGGGCCTGAGAGTCTAATCTTCATTTGGAAAGGGGTGGAGATTGAGATATTCTGCAACTTCAAGTAAGATCCCTAGGCTTACCCAAGCTTTAGCTCAAATCTTGAGCCATTTAGGTTTGAATTTCAAGCAGTTTCTGTTTTGCTCTCCTTATATATCAATGCCATAAAATAAGCGTCAATTTAAAAAAGATGCTTAATCTTCTTCTGCTTTAATAGCTCATCGTATTGGGAATGCTCCATAGCCCCTTAGTAGTCATGCTGACTGAGGTACATGGCAAGTCAGATCCCCGGGTTATGAGACACTGTTGTATGGTCTTGCCCTTACATCCCCACAGCGTGAGCTGTATACTCACCAGGAGTCAAAAAGGACTTTATCACTCACAACAGTAGCAGTAGCCAAGGCATTGGCATTTTCTTGTACTTGTTCCCCTAGGCCCAGTTCTTTCATAGTGGCACAGAGAAGGCCAGGTGACGCCTGGATTGCATTACAGGAGATGAACCCTAGGTTTAAGGATCCAAACTCTTTAATAATGAACGGTAAGCAAACTTACCTTTGCTTTGAAGGGACATACTATCTTCCAAGGCTATTTGCTATCCAAGCGTCTTTGGGGAAATGGTCCAGAACAGGGGAATCATGCTTCTGCTTATCGACGTGGAGAAACTCCAGAGACCCTTGGAGAATTGTTTCCCTAAAGCAGGTAGAGGAGAAGTTAGTAGAAGGAGAAATATTGATTATCTTAAAAGATAAATACTTAATGGTAAAGATCTAGAAGGAGTTGGAAGAACTAGAACCAAGAGCATTGAAGGAATTGTTGGGTTTAGAAAGGAGAAGAGATTGTTTCTAACTAGAATAAGAGAGAGCAAGAAAAGTAGAGGTATATTAAGGGAATTCCGTGGCGGTCCAGTGGTTCGGACTCTGCGCTCTCACTGCCGAGGGCCCAGGTTCAATCCCTGGTCAGGGAACTAAGATCCCACACGCCTCACAGCGCGGCCAAAAAAAAAAAAAGAACAGGTACATTATGGTAAAAGATTAAAGAAGACAGGTGGAAAGCTGCAGGAACTTTGATCAGAATATGGTTTTCTTTGGGGGGAAGGAAGAGATGAGGACAAATGTGAAGATCTACCTGGATGGTTTGGAGGTGGGAGGAGGGGTAGGTGAGATGGAGAAGATATGGAAGTTTCATAAGTTTTAGACAGCTACTGTGGGGCATGTGACATGCTGTCAACAAAGGATGGATAAAGGGAAGTCGTGAGGGTCCAGCTGCAGAGAAATAGATTGTGTCACCCCTTCGTGGGGCAGATTAGAACAGTTTCTGTCTTTGACCTGTATCCCTCAGCTCTATGAAAGCTGAAACAGGAGAAGCAAATGGTAGAAGCTATTTAGGGTGGGAGATAGCAGAAGGTCTAGGGGGTGAGGAATTCTCAGTTACTAACATGTTTGATTGTAGGGCTCAGAACTGAGGAGAAAAATAAAGCTAAAAGGAGGCTGATGGACCAGCCTGGGGGTGGGAGATGAGGGAAATTTATCATTAATTTAAAAATATTGTTGAAGGCAAGGAGCTGTCCAACAGAAATGTGGAAGGTTGGAAGTGTTGTGGTTGCAGAGTAAGAGTGTGAACTTTGGCAGAGGAGCTATTCTAAATGAAAAGGGGACTTGGGAGTGGCTTGTTGAAGTGGAGCTCAGATGAAACCCTCTGGGGAGGACGTTAAGGAACTGTGCAGTCAGGAGGAGAATCGATCAACTGAGTTAAAATAAAGGCAGTGAAAGACTGTGTAGACAGCAAAGGGATCCACCGCCTCTTCCCCTGCCCCTGAAGTTTGTATCTTTTCTTAGACTTTCACTTGGCCCTTGTATTCTGTCACATCAGCACATGTGGTTTTGCCCAAGGGGTCTCAAGAATACACTTGATAGAGATCAGATACTTTGTTTACACAAAAGCATTTTTCTCCCCACTGGGTTATTTGTTGTTGCGTTTTAGGGGTTCTTTTTTGGGGGGAGGGTGGTATTCTTTTTCTTTAACTGAAGTATAGTTGCTGTACAGTATTATATAAGTTACAGGTATACAATAGAATGGTTCACAATTTTTAAAGGTTATACTCCATTTATAGTTATTATAAAAATTGGCTATATTCCTCATGTTGTACAATATATTCTTGTAGCTTATTTTATACCTAATAGTTTGTACCTCTTACTTCTCTACTCCTATATTGCTCCTCCCCCTTTCCCTCTCCCCTCTGGTAACCACTATTTTGTTCTCTATATCTGTGGGTCTGCTTCTTATTTATTATATTCACTAGTTTGTTGTATTTTTTAGATTCAACATATAAGTGATATCATACAGTATTTATCTTTCTCTGCTTACTTCACTTAGTAGAATGCCCTCCAAGTCCATCCATGTTGCTTCAAATGGCAAAATTTCAGTCTTTTTTATGGCTGAGTAGTATTCCATTGTATGTATATACCACATCTTCTTTATCCATTCATCTGTTTATGGACACTTAGGTTGCT
Source organism: Aethalodelphis obliquidens (assembly GCF_003676395.1). Classification (NCBI taxonomy): domain Eukaryota; kingdom Metazoa; phylum Chordata; class Mammalia; order Artiodactyla; family Delphinidae; genus Aethalodelphis; species Aethalodelphis obliquidens. Next base: position 4,855,020 of record NW_020837977.1, on the reverse strand, counting down.
TCCATATCTTGGCAATTGTAAATAATGCTGCTATGAACATTGGGGTGCATGCACTGGGTTTTTTAAGTAATACTTAACTGAGAAGATATATTTGTGGCTTTGTGAGGCATTCAATTTTCTATATAAACTAGTTATTTCTAATTATCTATCTGTGTGAGACATCTTTTAACCTGTCCAGAATCATGTATGTTAAATTTTAAACTTTGCATCTCTAAGTGGCAAAAATATCTCATGATAATGATAAGGAAATATTGGGAGAAGAGACATCCCATCCTGCAGATTACGTACTATGAGATGGCTCTAGAATTTTGATTGGAGAAATGTTTGGAAAAACATTGCTACTGGAAAGAGAAGCAGTTCATAGGAGAAAACAGCATGTGATGAAGTAGATAGGGCACGTATTTGGATGAGACCTAAAGAGAAATGAGGACCAGCCTCGACTTGACCTCCTGGGAGACACTTTTCTGAAGGACTCATTATCAACTGATGAGAAGTCACAGCATAATTTGAAGACATCGACGTGGAGTGGAATCAAACCAAAATTCCTTTTGCTGGAAGTTCTCAGACACGAACTCCAAGCCAGTCCTGGAGCAGTCTTCCCAGGAGCTGTGACTTTCCTGAGGCATCTTCAGTCCACTCTTTGGCCAGGAAGAGTAGAGTGAGCTGGGTATCCAGAATACGGGTGGATATGAAGGATGCACCCAACCTAGTCAGGCCTTACTATAAAAGCAATGAGGTGAGGTGCCCCAGGGATATTCCAGGGAAATAATTACTATGACTATTGTGGAAAAAAATTAATCACCATCTCTGAATATAATTTAGGGAGTCAGAAATATATATAGCATCACCTTCTTGTTTCTGTCACTCTGCATTGAACCCTGCAAGCAGAGCAATTGATTCCTCCAGGTCGTGCAAGTGCTGAATAGAAAATTGGCAGGACAGAGCGGGTCGGGCTAGTCTTCAAGTGACTGTTCCTCTAGTGAGGCCCATCCCTCATGTTCCAAGAACAATTGTACATTTGAAGAGTAACTCAGAGGTCCCGCGTCACTGGGGGGAAAGATTAAGTGAATGAAGTATGCGTACAGGGCAGAGGTTAACCAAGCAAATGCTAACCAGAGCCACTTTGTTCAAAATATTTCAGATCATAAACACGCTACTAAGACTTCACATTAATGCTGAGTGCAATGGGGTTTTCAAATGTTTTAATTGAGAAATAAGATATTTTATTCTAGGAAGAAATAATATACCTCACCATCCTCAAGATTCAACTAAACCCAGGTATGGTTTCATGGGTTGTGGTAGCTTTGCCTTGTCAGGAAGGAGAAAGCAATAGAAAAAAACAATGGGAAAAGGCTAGGCATAAACTCCAAGATGCTGAAAGAAAGATGAATGGTGCCCACGGCAGAGAGTTCTGAGAATCGTGTTTTCTTTATTACAACTCTGGCAGGATAATCTATAAACTAATGGCCTCTGTCTTTGACGGTTGGCATTGAGAGTTATGAGAACTAGACTTGACGGTACTTAGAGTACTTCAGAATAAACACCTGCACTTGTTCTGAAGTTTTCCATGCAAAGAGTTCCCAGATGTGTGACTTCCAAGGGCCCTGGAGGTGTAAGCAAGCTACAAAGTACAGATCACAGCTAGGAAGTACAAATCACACATGGCCCAAGTAGAAATTTCACAAGTATCAGATTAAGGAGGTTGGTATAGTCAGCCAAACTGGATAAATCAGATGAAGAACTACCCCCTGCCCTGCCCTTCGCAAATTCATTTCTAGAAAATATTCCTTTATTCACACACTCATTTACTCCTTCAGCAATCTAGTTACTATACTCCAAAGACAGTATGCAAACTATAAACATAAACAGAGCTCCGTGTACAAGGATCCGTGTTTGGTTTTCCCAGAGTATGGCAGCCTTGGGCTGGCTGCCTTTTTCTTTGGCTCTTCATAACAATTCATATTTAATATCCTTTATTAATTTGGAGTATAGCAGCAAAATTCTCAATCGCGATATTCTGCTCCAAGAATACTCTAGATTTTAAGTTAAAACGTCAACACCAGATCTATTCCACTTCCATTCTCCTGCCATTGTTTGTCTTCTCTTGAATTTGCCAAGTGCCGGTGAAAGAGGTAACAGCAACTAGTGTTCAGAAAAATTCGCCATAGGGATATTATTCAAAATTGTCACATTGCAATTATAATTTTGCTTTTTTAAAAAAAAAACTGGCTACAGTTTACAAAGTAAATTTATTTTAAAACAAGCCCATTTTCACTTATAATAAGTGAAATAACAATGACAGTGAAAAAGCTGGATGTTTCTTAGGAAAAAAATTCAAAAATGGAGGTATTTTGCAAGAGCAATGGCACACCTGTTACCGTGGCCCTGCAGCAGACAGATGCTTGTCGCAAGTGGTAGTGTCAACCCAAGTTAACTCTTTCTTCTGGGAATTTTCATTGCTTGCTAGAAATTTTACAAGCTAGGGTGTCCTTTTCACAAATAGCTACCCTGTGCCAAGGAATCTGAAAGCTACTCTGTTGCCTGTTTATCACCTTTTTCTACTTTCACTGCCCAAAACATTATCAACTACTCTCTCCCTCTGTACTTCATATTCAAGGTGGACCTCAATAAAATATCCACTGTAGGCACTACCATTCAAGGTTGGAACATGGTGGCTTTTAACTCTGTGAAAAGGAGTTTGAGCCCAGCTTTATCCGTTCGATGTATTTAGAATCGTACATACGTGATACTCTTGGAACCAGAGAGATCTTTACTGTTAAGTGGCCTCCGGGCTGCAGCTCTCAAGAACACCACCCTATAGCTGCCCTTTCCTCACCATCAAAAGAGCCTCCTGAGGTGTACGGGTCTTTCTCAGAGCAGCCACATCCTTTATGTTACCTGGTGCTTCTTGGCAACTAGCCCCCCCAGAGGTACCTCCTTCCACTAGGGGTTCTCGTTCCTCTGCTCACTGACGGAAAAACCATGATTTTTAGACAATGAAAGACTTTAAAGTTTAAAATGTATTATCTCGCTAGCTAGTTAATAAAATGTTGTTGAGCTAATTAAGAGCATAGCAAGATCTACTAATCCCATAGCAGTTAATCCCATAGCAATCCCACAGTAAGGGGAAATGTTATAGACCTTGAGAAACAAATACTTTCAGGCACTTGAAAATCTTTGCTCTGCTAAGTTCAAAGCTTTTTTTTTTTCAATGTATTTATGAAAGACGTAATGTACCAAGAACCAACCAAGACTATAAAATGTTTTATTAGCAAAGTCTGGGTCTGGATTGACACTTAAACAACACAGCTGTATTTCTTTAGAATTATTTATGGGTTTTGATTTATACATCATACTGGTTTTCCCTCTTTAAATTATATTAAGTAGGTTTTATGGTATTAATGTTATCTTGAGGAAATATACTCTTTCAGCATATGAGTTAATACAAGTTAATGAGTATTAACTAATTACTTCAGAGTAAATGTTGTAGGTATTATTGCTATTTATGGTATGGTAATTTCACCTTAAAATTTCTGGTTCTAAATTGTAATATATATTATAAGTCTATGTAGACAGTAAAGTGGATAATAGTATATAAAATGAATAAAATTTCATACATAATTTTTCATAATTTCATCATTTTTCTAAGATTTTAGTCAAAGAAAAAAATCCTTGATTCATATGAAAGTTCCAAATTTTTGAAGCCAACATGAATTTGGGATGTTGAATAAACAAGACAATTCTCCCCCAAACTTTATTGTTTTTTTTGCTTAAAAGATTGTGATTTTTTAAAAATTTTCTAAGTAATTTTCTAAGTAATCAAACTTATTTTCAGCATTATCCTAAAATTTTTTTAATTTTTATTAAAAAAGTAACCTAACATTATAAACCATTCAAGACAACAAATTTAAACAAAATATTTTTTACATGTATTTATCTGTTTTCGCATATATAAAACAACATATTTATGTATAATCTATTATATATTATGTAATATATAAAACAATGTAATATAAATATATAACTATAATTTGTATGTTTATAGATGTAATTTTATATATAAAAATATATTGGGGCTTCCCTGGTGGCGCAGTGGTTGAGAGTCTGCCAGCCGATGCAGGGGACACGGGTTCGTGCCCCGGTCTGGGAAGATCCCACATGCCGCGGAAAGGCTGGGCCCGTGAGCCATGGCCGCTGAGCCTGCGCATCCGGAGCCTGTGCTCCGCAACGGGAGAGGCCACAGCAGTGAGAGGGGCCCGCGTACCACACACACACACACACACACACACACACACACACAAATATATATATATATATAGTGTATATGCTATATATTTATATGTATAAAACAATATTATCTAGATAATAATAGTAAAAAATGACCTTTTACAATAAAATGCTCATCATCCAGATACAATTATTTTCCATTTTGCATAATTCCACGTACTCTTCTTATTACTTATATATTTCCTAGGTGAATCATGATTTACATAATATTTTTATTCTACCTTCTCTAGATTTATACTAAATATTTTCCGTATTTATACGTAGTCATTTCATTTTTTAAATTAAATGATTTAATATCATCTAAATGGCAGAAAACAGGTTTACAAGAGTTGTCTCTCCTGTTTTTTAGAAAATCTCAGATTCCACCTCCATTCAACAAACATCTTTTGAACACCAACTGTGTGCCTTGCTATGTAATTTGTGAGGCATTACTCTAGAAAAGTGAATAAGACACCATCTATGCCTTTGAGGAAATTATAACCTAATAAGGAAAAGGCAAAAACATACCCCCAAAATGTCCAATAATTCCTACAGGTGCTATTTAATAAAATGTTCATATTATTTTGTCCAGAGAAGGCTAGGAAAGGTAAGAAGTGATCCTCCAGCTGAGTTTGGAAAGGCTCCAGCATTAAAATTTGAAATGTTTTCATGATCTGGATTAGAATTCCACTCCAGAAACAACATGAAAATCAGCTCTCTCAGGAAGAGACTGGAGTTAGAAGCAACCTTCAATGTTCTCTTGCGATGGCCACGCACTCCCCATGCCTCCTCCCCCCCACCCCGCCCCCCGCCCTGCGCCCTTTACAACACTGCCCCCAAGTGGCCTTTCAGCCTCCACTTGAACATGGGACCTCCCAGGATGCCAACCTTGCAGGCATCTTTCAGCCTCATGGCTAGGATTGTGCGGTGCTTCTGCAAACAAGTTGCTTTACAGTTTCCAGCCCTTGATTGCTATTTTAACTGTTTAGTTTCTTAGGTATATATTAACACGTTCATAAACTCAGTATTCTTGCATCAAGATTCTGTATTTCTTTTTGCATTTATACAACAAATGAAGGGTGGGAGATCACTTTAAATATGTAAAATATGAAATTTTGATTTCATTTGATAGAATCATTGATGCTACTAACCTAGGAGTCCCTGGTTTTCTCAGAAGTCACTAGGATTTCCCTATGCTCAAACTGAAGAAAATGCAAAATAAAAGTGACCGTCCAAATAGGGCAAAGCACAAAACAACAAACAACATGTTTGCCACAGTAGCCTTGGATATTCCAGACAAATAGTTGGTTGAGGGCATCAGTGGATGAATGTTTTCCCCGTGAAGCCCAGCCAGTCCTCTCAATTCTCCAACTCACTATAAATAGACTGACCTTCCCTGATATTTACTTCAGCAGGAGAGCTAGGGTAGAACAGAGGTCCCTGTGGAAAGCAAATTAGATTCCCTCTCCCTTAACACTCATTCTTATCATATATCACAAGGCAGGACTGCCCCATTGCTTAAAGCATCCCCCTTTCCATTTATTTCACGTGTGTGTTTCTTCCTGCATGACACTGTATCTGGCATGAATCCTAAATGCTGCTGCTGCTGGGGACGTTTTATCAATAAAAACTGGTCATACACTCAAGCCCTTAACTAGGAGGTTTATCTGTTTTCCAAATACAAAAGGGATTGGAGCTTTTGGCTCCGGCAATCCCAGCCCTTACTGGCTACTTGATTCATCAACCTCGGTTTCCTTATCAGTCAAGTGGGGATTACAGTGCATACTTCAGAGCAGTGCTTTGCAAACTCCCTGCTGAAGGACCAGTTTCTAATATTTTTCTCCTCTCCTTTCTTTGTAGTTTCCAATTTGTTATGGACCAATACTTCTGTAAAAATAAATGAATAATTAATTAATTAAAAATACATTAGGATAAAGATCATGCTGTTGGCTGTTGTGGCAGTGTCAAATTGCTGTAAAAAAATTCTAAATGCTTACTCTCAATTTCTGTACTGTACTTATCTTGTCACAGATTAGTGATAATTTGCAGATGGGCACGGGTCCACGGACCATACTTCAAGTAGCATTGCCTTAAAGGACTGATATGTGATTTACTATGTAAAGCACCTAAAACAAAGCAAGGCATTACACAAAATCAGTCGAAATGATGCTACTTTCATTTACTTTCTCTAAAAGTTTGTTATTCAGATCATTTGTTAGTTGATTCATCTACCTATTCATTCAACAATTATTTGTTGAAAACTTATGAAGAGTTGGCCACTGTGTTAAATGCTGAGCATACGGTATTGAAAAAGAACCCCATTTCTACCCTACAAGGGCTGAAAATGTTTTCACCAAAATATCCAAAAAATTTGAGATTAAGAACCTAAAATTATAAAATCATTGCACCTTTCTTATTTTTATGCCTAATGTTCTTTTTTTACTTTTCAGTATTTTCATCATCTTTGGTATTATTTAATGTGCATCCATGACACACACACATGCACACACATTATTTATTTTAGGGCCCAGATAATTGTGAATTATTCTTTTGCTTAGCCTCAAAAAAGAGAATTTTCCCTCACCAGTCTCATAATTCTTTACTTTATAATATGTTAATCACAATTCCTTTCGGTTTCATTGGGATTCATTCTATTAACCTTCTTTATAATTCTAAGCATGAATATTATATGACTATAAAATCCATTTTTCCTGAATACAAGCTCTCTTACTTACTCAGTGTGTCAATCATCATTTAAAATAGATTATGTAAACCAGCATTCTGCTTACTTTTTACAATCCCCTCTGCATTGAAAATTTTTTTAGACATTTCGAGTGAGAAAGTTAAATCTCTTTATTGCTTTGGAGAAGAGCTACCCAAAAATACTTTTTAAAAACAGGAGCTCTACTATTATCCATTTTTCAATAGTTCTTCAGTAGCACAAGACATCTTTGTCTATCACCACCACAGTGCAACATGAGGCATGGGGGGCAGTCTTCCAAAAACTGAGACTTTGTGACAAATAATAAAGGCTGGAGAGGATATGGAGAAAGGGGACCCTCCTACACTGTTGGTGGAAATGTAAATTGGTGCAGCCATTATGGAAAACAGTATGGAGGTTCCTTAACAAACTAAAAATAGAGCTGCTGCATGATAACAGCAATCCCACTCCTGGGCATATATCCCAGCAAAACTAATATAATTCAAAAAGATACATGCATCCTTATGTTCACAGCAGCACTGTTTACAGTAGCCAAGACATGGAAACAACCTAAATGCTAAATGTCCATCAACAGATGAATGGATAAAGAAGAAGGTGATATATATGTGTGTGTGTGTGTGTGTGTGTGTGTGTGTGTACACACACACACACACACACACACACACAATGGAATATTACTCAGCCATAAAAAAGAATGAAATAATGCCATTTGCAGCAACATGGATGGACCTAGAGATTATCATACTAAGTGAAGTAAGTCAGACAGAGAAAGACAAATATCATATGATATCACTTATATGTGGAATCTAAAGAAATGATAGAAATGAACTTATTGACAAAACAGAAATAGACTCACAGACATAGAAAACAAACTTATGGTTACCAAAAGGGAAAGGGGAGTAGGGACAAATTAGGAATTGGGGATTAACAGATATACACTACTGTATATAAAATTGATAAACAACAAGGTCCTACTGTATAGCACAGGGAACTCTACTCAATATCTTATAATAACCTATAATGGAAAAGAATCTGAAAAAGAACATATATATGTATATATATAACTGAATCACGTTGCTGTGCACCGGAAATGAACACAACATTGTAAATCAAATATACTTCAATTTTAAAAATATGTTTTTAAAGAAGAAAAGAAACCTGAGACTTGGAATCTGCAGCCTAACATCCAACAATTCTGTGTGTCCAAAATCAAATCAAATCACCGAGGTACAGTGACTTCTAGTTGTGTTCAGTATCCAGCACTTCGTCAAACAGAATCCTGTGCCTCTTGAGGACAGGGACCATACATAGTCTGTCTCTGTATCCCAACATCTAGTTCCGTTGTGACACCTAGTAGACACCAAACGTTTGTTAAGTAAATGTTAAATACAATGCTAGCAGTTTTTCAGATATGGTTGTGTACCTACCTAATTTTGCTGTACATATTAAGATTGCTTTTGCCATTTAGATTTAATAAATTGCAAAAATTGCTGTTTACCCAGAGGAGCCAGCTGAGTAATTTCTGGTGCAAAACTCAGATTCTGCTTTATAGAAAAGAAATTATTTGATGGAGACTTTTATGGTATACAGTAGTCTCCACACAGTCCTATAAATCTCAAACTCCAGTTAATGTGTGAGTGCCAGAGGAGAAATTTTAATGGAATGGCTTTATAACCCTGTATGAATGAGATGCAGAAAGTTAACACATGGCATGAATTGGGAGAGGCTAATTATTCAAATCACTTCTCAGTGTGTGTGTGTGTGTGTGTGCATGTGTGTGTGTGTGTGTGTGTGTAATTAAAATATAAAGCAGGACTTCTGTATGAGTATCAGTCTTAAAGTTTCCTTCTTTTACAGTCATTTGATCTTGTACAGTCATTTGATTGGGAATCTAGCAGTGTGGATTTGTGGCAGTGTCTAAGTCTGTGTCCCATACAGCTCCTCTCATCGTTCTCCAGCATATGTCTACAATGAATAGCTCTCCACTGTGACTGGCAGTACCAAACCCATGGCTCTCAGACACAGATGCTAAAGTACATCCCGTAAAAAGTTGATGATCACCAAACTTGATTATCTTACCAGAAGCTAAAACTAACGCAGCAAAGCCTATGAAACACATGAGCATACAGATCCTTTCTATGGAATGAGGTAGAACATCTCCAAAAGTGAACTACAGAAAATTCCACCTCTCCTCATTTCTACTAACATCTAAACATAGGACATTCTCAGCATTACTGCATTACATCTTCTTGTACTTAGGGACCTCCTCCTGTGTGCTTAACCCTGAGACCTGGGCATGACGGGGTTACAGTGGAGTCTAGTTAACATAGATAAGATGTACCGTCTGGAAAAATTAGTGACAGGACAATAAATTATAGCGTCCCCACTATACTATTTAGCACTTTATTACATTTTCACATTCACTTTGCATTATTCTTATAATTTGAGGTTCAAATGAATTTTGATGTTGGAGAATTTGAAACAACCTTAAATCTCTGTAAAGAATTGGACACGGATACCAGAGCTAGATCTTTCCTCTAAAAACTAAACTTGGTGTGCCTCTCAACCGAACTTCCATCACTTTCTAGTAAAGGGCACGAACCCTTCCAGAGCAGAAAGTCTGCTCCCCCCAGGGCTCCCACAGAGCATCTTTGTACTAAGGTTCCACAGCTCTGAAATGTCAGATGGCTTCACGCGAGGGAACTTTCTCTACCTGCACGGATATTGACCACTTGAAATGTGGCTCATTCGCACTGAGATGTACTGTAAGTGTAAAATACACACCAGATTTTGAAGATTTAGTGGAAAAAAGAGAATTTTAAATATCTCTTTAATAAATTTTATGTTGATTACATGTTTAAATGATAATATTTTAGAAATACTGGGTTAAATAAAATATATTATTGAAATTGATTTCACCTGTATCTTTTTAATATTTTTAACGTGACTACTACAAATTTTAAAATTATGCCTGTGGCTCACATTATATTTCAATGGGACAGTGCTGCTTTAGACAATGTAAGTTAATATGAAATTTATTCCAGATGATTTTTACTTTCTCAGAATCTCTGCATTGTTGGAATCTTGTCAGGAAAACCATGAGAAAAAGTATTAATTCTGCCAGCAAAGCTTAATGCTTACCATGCATCTTAAAATCCTACAAGTTTCTTTCTGGAATGAAAGGGACTTCCCTAGCGGTCCAGTGGTTAAGACTTCGCCTTCCAACGCAGGGGGTGCGGGTTCGATTCCTTGTCGGTGAGCTAAGATCCCACGTGCCTTGCAGCCAAAAAACCAAAGCATAAAACAGAAGCAATATTGTAACAAATTCAATAGACTTTAAAAAAAATGGTCCACATCAAAAAAAATCTTTAAAAAAACAAACAAACAAAATAACTGAATGAAGGAACCATATCTTATGTTTCTGCTGCGGTTCCCTAGAATGGCACTCAAAAATATTAACTGATTTACACTAATTAAAAAGGCTGACGGTTCTTACAGATTTAACTTAAGCAAACAGTTTTTTAAATACTTTTGAAGGAGATTTTCTTCCCAGATATGACTTTTAGAACAAATATAATCCTCTTTTCATTATCACACCATGCTTTTCGTGACCATTTCTACTACTTTTCTACTAATCAAAAAAGAGATTTATATTATTTGTCAGAATTTTACATGTTCCATTATATTTCTTACTTTGTTTACACTCATGCTGCTATGATACAAACTACAGTTGAACTATTGCAGACCCTACAGTTCCATTACATTAATCTTAGATTTATAGCCAAACGTATTATTAAATATTTATGTGGGATGCAAAAACAATCAATAGCTATATTTTTTTTTCAATAGCCATTTTCTACAGTGGAAAATCTGCCACTGAATAGGTTCAGTGTAAACATTCTCAGCACAGGATAGTGGAGATGCGCCAATAGAATTTGATGGTTAATTTCTCAGTCTTATTTCTCTATGGAAAAGTATTCTATAAATGAATTCCCAACAACAGTGAGCAAGTATTAACAAATTATTGAGTCACGCATGGTTTTAGAAGTTTGGTCATTTGTAATTTATAAAGTCAAGACTTTTGTTGTTGTCAGGTCACTTTTTAGGTTAATAGGGATCATTTACTTCTGGGTTTCACATACATAAAATTCAGAAAATAAGTCTATGATTTAATTGCTTTCTCATTAACACAATGTAGTCAATAGCATCAAAACACTGATGACTATTTGGAGAGTGTTTGCACTAGCATGTGGTTAATACATCCACCACCTCTGCATATAGCAATAAGCTTTTTTTTTTTTTTTCTTTTGTAAAGTGAAATCATTGGTGTCTATTCAATTCTATTGAAATGAGCCCTAAATTTGGAATCAGTAGGTTTGGATCCAACATAGCAGAGTTGATACTTATTATCTGTGTTATCTCAGGCAACCCGCTTATAATAGACACTGTTTATTCCTCAACAAAAGCCCCTTTACTGGGTCGGTACACCCATGCTCAACTGCTCTGAGTGTTGGCTGCTGGCAGAGCAGAGCTGCCCCCTGTTCACAAAAGGCCAAGAGGAGCTGCCTTGCCCAAGAGTTACACATCCTGCCTCATCTCCACCAGGGCAGCCTGCACAGGGTAGAAAAGGCCACCTCCCTTCCTTAAGGTGGGACCAGTTCTATGATGCAGCATACTCCAGAGCTCCCTGCGGGGTCAGGGCTGCAGCTGGTTGCCCGCTGATACCAAGTTCTCAAGTAGTTTTTTCCCTTGCTCCACCCTGCTTTCCTCACTCCCCTTCTCCTGACAGCACTCTTCCAGTATATCAGTGAACAAGGATCCCCATCTCAGGCTCTGCCTCTCAGGAACCTGAACTAAAATACCTTCTAACCTCTGAACCTCAGTTCTCTTATCTGTAAAATGAAAGTAATAGCTGACCCATGGGAATGTGAGCTAGTGATAATATCTGGAGATAGTTTAAGGACTGTTATCACTGGAAAAAACTCAGGAATTCCTCTAGGCTTCATTAGCTCCACATGTAGCAAGATGCCAAGCACTGTTCTAAGAACCTGGTGAGCAGAAACATAAAGAATGTCCACTCTCTTCATGCCTGCAACGTAGACAGTGAGACCAACTAAACCAGAGAATGAGTCCATGTAACTGTGACAGATGCCGTGAAGAGAGTGGACATGGGGCAAACTGGAGTTTTCAGAGGAAGCTTCCCAAAGGAGGGATCATTAAACTGACACTGGAGGAGAAGCAGGAGGAAGTAGAGGAAGGAAGAATATTCCAAGCAGAGAGATTAGCATGTGCAAAGCCACTGTGGCAGGAGGGAACAAGGTCCATAAGTAGGGCTAGAGGGCCTGAGATGATGACAAGCATTATGTCTAAGAGCAATAACCCAGAAAGGTTAAGAGTAGAATTGAAAAAAAGAAGGTCACTCAACTAGGAGTCATCTCCAGCCAATGAAAATGTATTTTGTGTCCACTCACATGCAAGGGGTTAGGCCCCCCACCCCTTTCGGTGCAGGAAGCCTTCCCAGTAGGGACTTACCAATACTTCTCAACTCCATCGCACTAGTCCCTCAAGAGCAGTGCCTTTCAGAGGTCCTTCTAGTACCTTGCAGAGGTCACCTTGGTCCATCTTGAACTGCTCCCACACCAAGGCAACTAAAAGCAGTTAGAGCCTTATCATACAGCTACATGTGTTAGGACTAAAATCTGTTCTCCACCATAGCTTCCTAAGTAATATGGCAGATGGGAGAGAAGATGGCAGAGTAGAAAGACCTAGGTAATATGCCTGGCATTGCAGTTTGGTTTTGCATACAGAGCTCTTCAAGACTGGACCATCTCTCCACCTCCATGACTCATTTCTCCCTGAATCATTACATTCCAGCACCTCCAGACGCTTTTGGTTTCACCAGAATTGTCATCAAAATTGGCACACACCATGATGTTTCAGGCTTCTAGCCCTTGCTCTCCATCAGCACTCAGCTTAGACAACCCCTCCCCAAGGAAGCCTTTCCTAGCCTCTCACTGCCCCATCCCATACCAGTAATCTGCCCCTCTTCCATGTCCCAATATCATCTTTCCATATTCTTTGTTGAATTTTCCATGATTTTAAAATTACACAGTTATCTATCCATAGCTCCCCACTAGATTAGATTAGAAGTTCCACAAAAGCAAATCCATGATCAGTTTTGTCTCTGTATCTCTAGGGACTAGCATAAGTAGTTATTGGACACAGCTAAGCAGGCAGTGGGTCAGTTTGCTCTCCAGACCCGTTGAATCAACTGTCCAGGAATCTAGACCAGCACTGTCAAATGGAAATATAATAATGCAAGCCACATTTTCAATTTTCTAGTAGCCACAACCAAAAAATAAAAACAAACTGGAGAAATTAACATTAATAATATATTTTCTTTAGCCCAATATATCCAACAAATTATCATTTCAATGTGTAAACAATATAAAAATTATTCATATTTTCTGTTATCTTTTTTGTATACTCAGTGTCTGAAATCTAGTGTATACTTTACACTCACAGCAGATCCCAATTTGGACACATCACATTTGAAGTCTTCAGTAGCCACACGTGGCTAGTGGCCACCACATTGGACGGTGCAGATCTAGACAGCATCCAGGTAAGGCCAGCAACAACCACAAGAACACTGAGAACAAGTTGAACAGAGCTGATGTAGACCTCATTGAAAAGAGCCTGAAGGAGTCAACTGTCTGAGAATTTAGAGCTTTGAATGATCTGATTTGGCTTTCTGTGCTGATGGGACAAAACGTTTCCATCAGTTGCTACATAATATCTGGAGATAGTTTAAGCGCTGTTATCACTTGAAAAAACTCAGGAATTCCTCTATGCTTCATAAATCACTTTTCTTGGTTCTAAAACTACAGATGAGATGAGATAGCTGGGTGCAGTTACAAAGCACTGTGCAATGCGACAATTTTTTTAAATTCTGAAAGATAGTATTCCTACTTCAGTGGGGAGAGGGGAAGCCAACAACTGGAATATTTTGCTAGTAACAACATTTCTTCCCTTGTTCCCAGAATCAACGTTATAGCTTATCTCGTTATAGCTTATCTCGCTTGATCAACTTATTAATATCACGGAGGGGCTGAGATTCAACAAAGGAGCCTGCCCCCCTTCTCCACCAGAGAAACGTATGGAAACACAGAAGTAAACTATATGGATAGAAAGACTCTGAGTCTCTGTAATATGCCTATTCATCTGTTGCACCTAGTTCAAGGAATGACATGTATTTATTGAGAAATAGAATCTTTTTTCATTCATTTTTTTACTCATTTGTTCAATAAGTACTTAGTGAGCACTTATTATGTGCAGACCTTGTGCTGGGCCCTGGGACTGTGCCATCATTGCCTTCAAGGAGCATACAGCCTCCAGGGGAAGTCAGAAATTGAACAAGTCTGTGATACGCATGGTGAAATGTGCGAGAGCTTTTAGATACAGGATGGAACCTGATCCAGGGAGTCAGAGAGGGCCTTCCAGAGGAAAGATTATTTAGAGGAGACCTGAAGGAAGAGTGGGGGTTGGCCAGTTGAGTAGAAAGGGGCAGAACAGTCCAGGCAAAGTCCAGGCTTGTGGAAGACTCAAATTTAAGAGAGCGTATGGTGGTCTTGGCTTCCAGAAGCTAGACTTTCCAGGAACTGGAAGAAGTCCATTACGAGTGGAGGGTAGAACTTAAAGGCTAGAATGACAGTTAATGAGGCTTGAGTAGGAGGCCAGGGGTCAGCTCACAAAGAGACAAAAATGTTAAAATGGCAGGTGCTAGAGATGGTTGGTTGCAATCAGTTCACATGACTGGAACCAGGGAAGGCATGGCAGGGTGTCTGCCTGGAGATGGAGGTGGGTATGTGAAATGGAAAACACAGGGCAAAATGACAGGCAGTAAATAGACGAAAGGGTAAAGAAGAATGAAGGTGTTTTTTTTTTTAATTAGAGGATTTCATTAATCACAGTGAAAAAACAAGACTGGGTTTGACCCAATTATCAAAGTGCAGTAACCTTGGAAGGGAGACTCATTTATTGAGGAACAGGATTTTCAGGCCCTGTGCATATAGAAACTTATTTAATTCTCCCAACAGTGTGTTTTGCAATAAAGAAACTGAAGTTCAGAGTTGTTTTGTAACTTGCCCAAGGTTATATGCTAATAAGTGGTATGCAAGGGATATAAACTCAGGTCTGTTAAGCCACAGTGCCCAGTCTTTCCACCAGGCCCATCAAAAAAGAGAATCTTAGCTGATCTTTAAAGAGTAACCTTTAGAGTTCAAATGTGGTTCAGTCTCTGACATTTAAAGTTATATTGGAAAAGTTGTTAAACCTTATCTGTTTGGCCTTAGTGTTAAAACTGAGAATTTTACTAGTTTCATTACCTTTCTACATGCATAAGTAGTCATAATATACATACAGTGCTTTTGAACTAGCAGAAAGAATGGTGACACATAAATCCACATGTCGATTGTTACATTTCAAAATCACATAGTTCCCATTTTTAAAAATTAGAACATGTTTTAAAATATGTTAAAAAGATTCACTAGGGCTTCCCTGGTGGCGCAGTGGTTGAGAGTCCGCCTGCCGATGCAGGGGACACGGGTTCGTGCCCCGGTCCGGGAGGATCCCACACGCCGTGGAGCGGCTGGGCCCGTGAGCCATGGCCGCTGAGCCTGCGCGTCCGGAGCCTGTGCTCCGCAACGGGAGAGGCCACAGCAGTGAGAGGCCCACGTACCACACACACACAGAAAACTACATTGAGGTATCACCTCACACTGGTCAGAATGACCATCATCGAAAAGTCTAACTCTTTACTTTCTGATATGCAATTAGCCATTTTTTTACTGAAATTGTTAGATTATTTTCCATAACTGCATTTTTAAAGTGTTAAGGCACAGACAGTGAACAGGAATATTCCCACTTCGTAGAGCTAAACTGGCAGCACAAATTTGCTTTTCTCCAGAGCTTAACACTGTGCTCATAGCCCTTTAGTAAAATGAAGCTTATCAAGAAAAGCTTTGGAAACAAGGTGGGCAGTATATGAGGTTTCAAGATAGTTGTCACTGTATTTCTCTAAGGCTCCCCCACTGGAACCTACTGTGATTACCAGTGGCCTTGCAAAGTGCCTACAGAATGGGACCTCCTGGGAATCTAGCTTTCATTGTGGCTTCTCCTCCTCCTGAGTGCATATCGTCTTACACCGGTATGAGCTGCTCTTCTCCCTGGTAACTTTCCCTGAATAAATGCACCTCTCCAAAGGGAATAATGTTCTCTGTTTTCTGCACCCTTTATCTCATGTAAATTACTCTTGGCTTCAAGAATGGCACTTTTAATCTTGTTTTCCTCCATCACAGATATAGGATTACACACACACGCTAAACAATTGTTCCTGCAAAATGTCCTCTTAGATGGGCCCTAAAACCTTTGGTTTTCACGATAATGCCTCCAATTTTTAAAGCATGAGTCTCCTAAGGAAAGAGAAAAATCTCAGCGTGAATCCAAGACACAAAAGCGTTTGGTCTTGGTCTTACCAGGTCTCCATAGAGAAGAAAGAGGGTAGAGTGGTTTGCTGTGGTTATTGCCATTTTATAGAGGAGGAAACATCAAAAGGAGCTGATCTGAGACTGATCAAGGGATAGCAAACAAAGTTGCAAATGCTAGGGTGGGATACTATGCAGTGCTGTTTTCTTATAAGTTTTCAATGTTCTGATGCCTTTTTAAAATAACAGCTTTATTGAGACATAATTCACATTCCATACAATTTGCCCATTTAAAACGTACAGTTGAGTGTTTTTAGTATTGTCAAAGCTGTGCGTTCATCATCACAATCAATTGTAGAACATTTTCATTACCCGTAAAAGAAACTCTGTATCCCTTAGCCGTCACCCTTCTATCTCTCCATCTCCCTTGCCAGCCCTAGGCAACCACTAATCTACTTTCTATCTCTATAGATTGGCCTATTCTGGGCATTTCATATAAATGAATTCATATGGGTACAATACATAGTCTTTTGAGACTGGCCTCTTTCACATAGCATAACGATTTCAAGATCCAGTCATAATGTAGCATGTATCAGTATTTTATTGCTTTTCATTGCCAAATACTATTCCATTGTATGGATCTACCACATTGTATTCATGTATTCATCAACCAATGGACATTTGGGTTGTTTCCACCTTTTGGTTATTGAGAATAATGCTGCAATGAGCATTTATGTACAAGTTTTTCTGTACATATGTTTTCATTCCTCTGAAGTATATACCTAGAAGTGAAATTGCTGGGTCATATGATAACTCCATGTTTAACCTTTCGAGGAACTGTCAGGCTGCTTTCCAATGAGGCTGCACCATTTTACATTTCCAGTCGCAGTATGTGAGGATTCCAATTTCTCCACGTTCTCACCGATACTTTTCTGTCTTTTTGATACTAGCCATCTTGGTGGATGTGAAGTGATATCTTGTGGTTTTGATTGGCATTTCCCTGATGGCTAATGAGGTTGAGCATCTTTTCATGTGCTTATTAGCCATTTGTATTGATGCTCTTTTTAAATCTATTTCTCGGCCGGGTTTTAAAAGTATCACCACTTAGGGCTTCCCTGGTGGCGCAGTGGTTGGGAGTCCGCCTGCCAATGCAGGAGACACGGGTTCGTGCCCCGGTCC
>NW_020837977.1:4754270-4837271 GCF_003676395.1 Aethalodelphis obliquidens | reverse complement strand
AAGGTATTAAGGAAATTAAAAGACAAAGTCCATTTCCTTGCCCTCTGCTTAATCCAGCCTTAGTCACAAGAACAGATGAGTATCTTTCTAAAAAGCGTGATAAACCAATATGATTCTTGAAGGAAAGATTTCCTAATTATCTGGCAAATGGTCAAGTTCACACCAGCAAGACAATTAATTCACTTTTGCCCAAATCCAAATAGCTTAAATAATCAATGGGAAAGTATTTGAAGTTAGGGCTTGGAAATTACCAAAAAGGAAAAAAGAACACATATAGCTCCATTAAATTTGATGTCAGTAGTTGGTGAAATTACAAGGTTTAAGTGTTAGAAACCTGGAAAGGACCTAAGCTTCTCATTTCACAAATGGAAAAATACAGACTTAGACACTGAGGCACTGACTCAGATCCATACATGATACTGGAGGAGGTAGAACCAGAACACACGTGTCAGGTCCCCCTCACCCTCATTCAGTATATTTTCCATAATACCAGACTGTTTCTCTAAGATCCCTTATGAATGATTTTAAATGTATATTAGGAAAAAAATATTAAGGACCTGGGTTTGTGGAAATGAACTAAGAATCAAGTGTCCTGGAAGAGAGAAGCCATTTCCTGTATGACTCAAATTTGAGGAAATTGACTTGACTGAATGCATTCAGTTGTATAGAGCTGCCCGTCAGCCAGTGGTTCTCAAACTGCAGGTCTCAACTCAAATGGGGTCATGAAATCAGTGTGTGTGTGTGTGTGTGTGTGTGTGTGTGTGTGTGTGTGTGTGTGTGTACTGGCTTAAACAGTAAAAATAAAGTTCACTTCCTCCTGCACTGTTGATGGGAATGTAAATTGGTACAGCCACTGTGGAGAACAGTATGGAGTCTCTTCAAAAAACTAAAAAGAGAGTTACCATATGATCCAGCAATCCCACTCCTGGGCATATATCTGGAAAAAACTATCATTAGAAAAGATACGTACATGCACCCCTATGTTCATTGCAGCGTTATTCACAATAGCCAAGACATGGAAGCAACCTAAATGTCCATCTACAAATGAATGGATAAAGAAGATGTGGTACATTTATACAAATGGAATACTACTCGGTCATAAAAAAGAATGAAATAATGCCATTTGCAGCAACATAGATGCAACTAGAGATTATCATCCTAAATGAAGTCAGAAAGCTAAAGATAAATACTATATTATATCACTTATATGTGGAATCTAATGTATGCCACAAATGGACTTATTTACAAAACAGAAACAGACTCATAGACGTAGAAAACAAACTTATGGCTACCAAAGGGGTAAGGGGGAGGAGAGGGATAAAGTAGGAGTTTGGGATTTGCAGATACAAACTACTACATATAAAATAAACAACAAGGTCTTACTGTATAGCACAGGAACCTATATTCAATATCTTGTAATAAACCATAATGGAAAAGAATATGAAAATATATATATAACTGAATCCCTTTTCTGTACACCTGAAACTAACACAACATTGTAAATCAACTCTACTTCAATAAAAAATAAATTAAAAAAAATTTTTTTTTAATTCCCTTAGGGCTTCCCTGGTGGCGCAGTGGTTGAGAGTCCGCCTGCCAATGCAGGGGACGTGGGTTCGTACCCCGGTCCGGGAAGATCCCACATGCCGCGGAGCGGCTGGGCCCGTGAGCCATGGCCGCTGAGCCTGTGCGTCCGGAGCCTGTGCTCCGCAATGGGAGAGGCCACAGCAGTGAGAGGCCTGCATACCGCAAAAAAAAAAAAAAAAGTAGTTCCCTTAAGCAGAGGCAGGGAAGGATGTAGCCACACACATGCAGGACCTTCAGGTACCAAAAGGCCACATACCACAGACATCTCTCTGCCAAAGTGTGAGAAATTTACCTCATTTCCTCCGTCTGTAACTTTGATTAAGCTATTATTGACATAACAACAAACACTTATTGAGCATTTGCTATGTATTTGCAAATAGCAATTGAGCAAATTGCTATTTGCTATGAGTGCTTTACACCTATTAACTCCTTCATCCTACATTCAGCCTGCGGGTACACAGGTGGCTACTAACTTGTTCAAGATCACACCACTGGTGAGTAGCAGAGGTGGGGTTTGACCCCAGATAGACTAGTTCCAAAGCCTGCCTTATCAACTACTGAACCATACTGCCTCCAGAGCTGGTTAGGGAGCATTTACTATGTGCCTATTGACATGAATTAACTGATTCAGTTTCTTATTCCAGGAATCTAGTGGGGCTCCTTTTCGATGGTACTTTATTGGGCACTGGCAGCTCTAAAACTTCTCTCTATATGGCTTTGGGAGTGGACATTTGGTGGGAGGATGGGACCCTCGAGAATACTTCTTGAAGCTCTGCATAGAAAGAACAGTTTTCAATCTAGTTTTATGTTTATTTGGGGAGGCTTCACAGGTAGGCTGATGGAGATGGGGGTCATGCCATTGCTGGTGTCCAGGTCTAGCATATGGGGTGCCCGTGCAGAGCAGGTTGGAGAGGAGGGGCAGGAAATGGAGGACACAGCAGTGAAGAGTCCCTGGCAGCCCAGATCAACCGGTAAGTATGAAAGAGACAGGAGGAAGAACGAGGGCCAGAAACAAATGTCGCCCCCTTCAAAACCAAACCTAGGGAATTCCCTGGCGGTCCAGTTGTTAGGACTCTGCGCTTCCACTGCTGAGAGCCCGGATTCAATCCCTGGTTGGGGAACTAAGATTCCCCCGCAAACAAAACAAACCCAGAGGCAAAGCTCACTGGGCATGCAGGGCCAGCCAGCTATAACCTACTCTAGATTTGTCTTATTAGGGGAGAAATAATTAATTACATGGAAAGAGGTTTACAGAGGCTGGAGTCCATGTTTGACTTTAAAAAAAAACCTACTACAATGCCAAAATTTAAAGACTAAAACAAAAATCTGCTTGTGCAAACATCTGAGACAGTATTGTGTCCACTGAGCAGATGCAAGCTCTGCTTTCTTGCACAAGCATAATTCTGCTGCCAGAGAGAGTTGTCCCTGGAGCCATGTGGCCAAAGGCACACCGGCTAGAATGGTACCAGCAGAGTCCAGACAAATTCTGCAAATAGAATTCCTTGTAGGCTGCTGTCATTCCGGTGTCCAGGCCAATACTCTCTTTCTGGAAGGATAAGAGGGGTGAGGTTGCTTAGCAAATCCCTTCTTTACCAAATCAGGGAAACAGCTTACTGTCCCTGCTACCAGCTTTATGACGGGAATGTGCCGAAAAGCTCAGGAGGGCTCCAGACTGGTTTTGTTCCCGACTTAATTCCGGCTGTTATCTCAAAGCCTTTGTTCGTGCCATCCTTCTTTCCAGAAGTGCCTTCCCTGCTTTAATCCAGCAGTAGGTGTCTCTTATTTCTTTTAAAACTTGGTTTAAAATTTCTTCCTTCTCCGAGAAGTCTTCTGTGATTATAATGTTCTCCCCACCCCATATCATTGTGAGCTCAGTCCACCCAGTACTTGGATAAAATTTTTATCACTATTTTAAAACACATTTATACAATAGAAAACAATACTGAATGTGTTAGAAGATACTTGAAAATTTGTGGTCTTTAAGAACATTCTAGAGAGTCCTTTGGAACTGGTTCCCACCTAACCAAAAAATTATGCATTCAGTTAATAAAAGTTTGAGAGAATTTTTTTTTTTTTTTTTTTTTTTGCGGTACGCGGGCCTCTCACTGTCGTGGCCTCTCCCGTTGCGGAGCACAGGCTCCGGACGCGCAGGCTCAGCGGCCATGGCTCACGGGCCCGGCCGCTCCGCGGCATGTGGGATCCTCCCGGACCGGGGCACGAACCCAGGTTCCCTGCATCGGAAGGCGGACTCTCAACCACTGCGCCACCAGGGAAGCCCCAGAATTTTTTATTTGTATCATCATATATCTTGCCTATTGTAGGTTCTCAGTGCATGTTGTTGCATGTGTTAATTGCTTGATCATCTTTCAAACTGTAATTACTGTTTGTTTTTTTTGTTGGTGGTCGTAAGCTTGTTTTGTTTTATTTGCTTAATCATTCTCAGGTAAGGTAACCAATGGCCAATATAAGAATTTTTATGTATCCTAACATATAGTTATTACTCTATGATATTAGCTTATCCATATTGCCTATAATTACACCCCGGTTGTTGTCTTTTGTGTATGTGTGTGTATAGTATATTATAAACTACTCCAAATCAAGGACTCTGTCTTCTTAGTTTTCAATAACATGAAAGTGCCTCACAAATACATACAGATACATACAAATACCTACTGCAGCTGCTCACAAATAAGTATGTTAGTAAGTGAATTGTCCAGTTTAGAAGAATCCACACATTGAACTCATCTCAAAAGACTAGAAAGACACAGGAGGGTTTTTCCTCTATGTGCATTCATTTGTTCTCAAAATAGTACGATCCATAACGAGGAGAGTGACTTTTCTTCCTTTTCAGCTTAAGTGCTTGTCTTGTCTGAGCAGAGGCCGTTTATAAATGTTGAGCTCCTATGCATTGGCTGATGTCCCCAGTGGAAACAAATCAAAATGATCCAATTCACAAAATGTGATTTTTCTGTATATTTCTGACCTCAAAGCCATTATGTCATTGTTATAATGCAATTTGGGTAAAAATAAGAATTTGATCAGAGCCATGCAATTTAAAGCCAAGAAATGCATACTGGCTCGTCTTGCAGCCTTTCAGAGGTAGTGACAGCACCACTCCCCAGAGATGGGTCTTGAGAGATGAAAGCTCTCCAGGCGAGCCCGATAGCTCACAAGCAAATGCATTGAGACTTGGCTTTTAGAGCCAAGGTTGGCTTTGCATAGCAGAATGTGGGTGGGCGCTCTGTCTGGTTTTGACACTGACCCTTCCTACGTCAGGACTGGACTGGGTGCTCCCTAACAAAGGGAAAATCCCAATTTGCTTGACCTGAAAAACAAAGCAAATCAAAGACTAATTCTCGAAAGTTCATTACATAGTCTTATTAAAATAAACGTTCTGCTTAAATCTTTCTGTTAATTAAGGTGACGTCCTAATGTCCCGTGAATGCTCTGTCAATTGGGGATAGTTTATGTCTACTGTGGCCAAAGACTGTCTTTATCAGAGTTGTTACCAAGTTAAAATGCTTGGTTGGGATTTTATTTCATTGAGAAACACTAGAAATTTGAAACTCAAAAAGCTTTGTGGGGCTTCCCTGGTGGCGCAGTGGTTGAGAGTCCGCCTGCCGATGCAGGGGACACGGGTTCGTGCCCCGGTCCGGGAGGATCCCACGTGCCGCGGAGCGGCTGGGCCCGTGAGCCGTGGCCGCTGAGCCTGCGCGTCCGGAGCCTAAAATTTTGTGAAATGGCCACCATTTTTAATTTCTTCAAGTCTAAAGACAAGCCGAATTGAATTTTTTCTTTAATTAGTTAAACAAATCATTAGTTTTCAAGTATAAACAGAGATGTTAAAAAGAAATAAAAGTCGTGAACTTGCCAGTATTTTTGCCAGCTGTGGCCATTAGTTAAAAGTGGCTTTTAACTGTACAATTTCTTTCTTAATATATTTACAAGAAACCGAAGACCTTTAAAATTTTTAATTGCTGTTAAATGTCTAAAACATGAAACTTTCTAAAATATTGACATTAAAGAGACTTTATGATTTTTAAGATGCTGTTTTTATTGAGAATCTTTTCCTCTTCTAAGTCTAGGCCACTAAATTTAACACTAAAGTTATAAAAGACAGCAGTTTCCACAGTTTTCTCATCTATAAAAAGGGGATTCCATAATAGCTGGTACTCAGTAAGTGAAAGATGTTATATTTATTATTATTATAAGCAGTCAAATCACCATTCTTTTTTAGTGGGGTGTAGTTGATTTACAACATTATATAAGTTTCAAGTGTACAGAATAGTGATTCACAATTTTTAAAGGTTATAGTCCGTTCATAGTTATTATAAAAGTTGGCTATATTCCCTACATTGTACAATATATCCTTGTAGCTTATTTGTTTTATACGTAGTAGTTTGTACCTCTTAATCACCTACCCCTATCTTACCCCTGCCCCCTCCCCTCTCCCCACAGGTAACGACTGGTCTGTTCTCTCTATCTGTGAGTTTGTTTCTTTTTTGTTATATTCACTGGTCTGTTTCATTTTTTAGACTCCACATTTAGGTGATATCATACAGTATTTGTCTATTCCATTAAGCATAATACCCTCCAAGTCCATCCATGTTCTTGCAAATGGCAAAATTTCATTCTTTTTTATGGCAAATCACCATCCCTGCTTACTTTCTCTCCAGTTTGTGAGATTGTATTATATTCTGTAGAGTTAAATTTTTATCTCTGAAACCCACACAAACGATCTCTTATTATGTGCTCATGGGGGTTCTAGTAGCTTTACATATAACTGTGGTATCTTCCCAATAACCCACAAAGGTCAGTATATAAGCCTCACTTATCCTAAAAGAGAACGAAGGTTCAGAGAGATTAAGCCACCCACCCAGAGTCACAAGATAGTGTTTTTTGCACTCTTCCAAGTACCTTTTTTTAAAATTGCACCATTTATTCTCAGCATTATTGCAGCATTATTCTCTCAAAAAAGAAAAAAAAAACATACAGTAACTCAAATTAAGCCAATTCAGTGTTGCCTGGTAGGGAAGATATGATTTAATTAACAAATTCTAATGGTTTATGAGCAGCATGTCATTTGTTTCTATGTAAGCAGCACTCCTGCAGGGCTTGTCAGTGCTGAAAACAATTTGTCCTTTAAGTATTTTAAACATTCCCTCTGCAGTCTGGTTTGCACTATTAGTCTTACAATATTAAGAAAGTGTTTTACCAAGCAAAAATAAGCCAACCCAGCTTGTTCCTGTCAAAATGATCATAAATTCTGAATTAGTGGAATTTTTATCGGGTTGTTATATATTTTAATGGATTTCACAATTCATATTAGATTATTATGCAAAAACCCAAGTCAGTTAATGCATCCAAAAAAAAATAAGTCAGGCTTTGTATCAGCTTCCCTATCAGCATAGCATCCTTTAAGCTGTCATCCCACCTGGGCACTCACCATCATGTCATCATTAGTGGTCCATATTCTAAGATCTGGGATTCTAAGCTTCTAGGATTAGCAGATTGCAAACTATTATATATGGAATGGATAAACAAAAAGGTCCTACGGTATAGCACAGGGAACTATATTCAGTATCCTGTGGTAAACTATAATGGAAAAGAATATATATATGTATAACTGAGTCACTTTGCAATACAGCAGAAATTAAACACATCGTAAATCAACTATACTTCAATAAAATTTAAAAATGTGTATTCTAAGAGTTGGCATTTTACGCAGAGGACATTTCATTCACTGGAGGGGTAAAGGTCCCCTACATGGACCCCTGGCCTCTGAGATGGTGACAGAGCCCACATGGCAGCCTCTCAACTTGTGAAAGTCTGACCAACTGTGGTGAGTGTGCAAAAAGCACATAACCGTTTTTTGCACACTCAATCCAGGTGGAAAAGTAAGGAAACATCACTGTTTTCTAAAACCCAATTCCATCCTGCCTCCCAGTTGCCTCAACTTATCCCTGATCCTCGTTCAAATCAACTGTAGCTCCTGTGCAGAAACGCAAGGTGATGGGTAAGATTATGGGACTCAGAACCTAAATAATACAGAAGTCACTCAACAGATTGGTTCTCTTCATCAGGTGGAAGAGTACAGTGTCTACCCACTGTCCACCCAGAGGACCAATGTCTGCCCCCTCATGCTGCTTATCAAGAAAAACATGTGCTAAGTAGCTCTATGAAAATACGAAACTGGTATTTTGTTGCGAAGTCCATCTTTTATATCTTGAAAGTGGGCTATTTATTCTGAAAATATATCTTCTCTTTCTCTCTCCTGGTTCATTAAAAAAAAAAAAAAACAGAAACAAAAACAAAAGGAAAAACCCTGTGTGAGTTCCTTGAGTAGCCACCTTCTGCCTGCTGTCGAGGAGGTATAAATAATTTATGGAGCTTCCGTTAGGATCAACCTGAGTGTCTATTACCTACAGTGTCAGAGGAACGTAAGCATCGAGCTAATGATCCAAGATAGAGATAGGGAAGGTTTCTGTTGCTTTCAGTGAATGCAGATGTGTCCTGACATGTAATTGCCAATACAGATATGGAAATGAACCGAAAGACGGAAGATGACTGTAATAGTATTCTATATATAGTATGTGGTGTGGAGCCGTTCCCAGCACTTCCTCTTCTCTCATTGCCCAGCTTGATTACCCATCTGATGTTTCTTTAAGAGCATTTGTAAAGGAATAGGAATTGCTGCTGGCCAGGCTCTCTTAGAGCAGCCCTGCTTAATTAAGTCTCTCAGAAGGGATTCTGTCTGGTTTAATGAAATGGGTGTGAGAAGGAATCAGAACCAGCGTTAAATACTTAGGAAATGTGTGTGTCCTGCTGACACATGCTGACACATTTTCAAATCAAAATCTCTAATAATAAACTCATCAGCTCCCCAAACCTCGGACCTGGCCGAGTTCTCCTCCCACATGGCCCACCCTTGCCTTCTCTTCTCCACCCGTGGCCACTCTCCTGGCAAAGGCCTTCAGAGTCTCTTCCCAGAATTATGACAGCCGGCCCCTGGCTGACCTCTGAGGCCCACTCACTTCATCTTGCTATAGGCAGAGTTAGAGCCGTACAACTGTCTCAGCTCGTGTCCCCTCCACTCAGGAATCTGTGAGGGCCCCTCACCATTCCTGCCCTCATTCCCCATCTCTGCAGCCGACAGTTACCCACTGCTTGGCCCCCAAAGGATAGGGCCTCTATCCCCTTAGCCATGCATCAGATAAGCCTCTGCTCACTATAGGAATGCTCTGCTCCAAGGCATCCAATTCCCAGGCCAGGGCTTCAGCTTCCTTTCGACTCTGCCTGATTCTTCTCAACCCTTCAGCAAGACTGGCGTTCTCCCTTCAACTTCAAGGGCATATTTTATTGCATAGATTTTGTAAGAAAATATATGTTGAGTGCCTATAGCATAGTGCTTAGCACTCACTAAATTAATTCAGCATAATTATTTACTAGAATAGTAATAAATGTTCTAATTAATAATAATGATCATGATGATTATTATGATTGTCATTATTAAATCCCTTAGAATAGTCCTTGGCATGTAATAATTGCTTAATAAATGTTAGTCTTGGGCTTCCCTGGTGGCACAGTGGTTGAGGGTCCGCCTGCCAATGCAGGGGACGCGGGTTCGTGCCCCGGTCTGGGAGGATCCCGTGTGCCGCGGAGCGGCTGGGCCCGTGGGCCGTGGCCGTTGGGCCTGTGCGTCCGGAGCCTGTCCTCCACGGCGGGAGAGGCCGCAGCGGTGAGGGGCCCACGTACCGCAAAGAAAAAAAAAAATGTTAGTCTTCTCCCCTCTTTAAGTTGCTTACATTATATAATATATATATATATATTTTTTTTTTTTTTTTTTTTTGGCCGCGCAGTGCACGGCATGTGGCATCTTATTTCCCTGACCAGGGATCAAACCCGTGCCTCCTGCAGTGGAAGCACGGATTCTTAACCATTGGACGGCCAGGGAAATCCCTATTTACATTATTTATAAGCAACTCCCCAAATTATAAATGGTTTTCCTTTTTAAAAGCTATTGACACTCAGAGTTAACAACACACTAAACTCTTCCTCGTCTTCCTGCTCTTCAGCTCACTGCCCGTGATTTATCCTCTGGTCTCCTCTGAAGTGTCACCTCCTCAGCACAACCATCTGTGACCACCCTCCTGTCTTCGCTAACTTCGCTTTGTCCCGTTTCTTTATGGTGCTCAACTTGTAATGTTTGTTTGTAAGTTTGTGTGTTACCATCCTCCTCTCAGCCTATACTATCATGTCCATGAAGGCAGGGGCCGTGATGTTTTATTCAGCACCAGATCTTCAGCTCCTGGAACAAAACCTGTCCCATTGTGGTCACTCAATAAATATTGATTCAATTAATTGTCAATTTCAACCGAAACCAAATTTGCAGAATTGACATTTACATTCCGATGGTGAAAATGAGGACTGCCAAGAGTGGTCAGTATGAGCATTATGACTTTAAAAAAAAAAAAACAAAATTCTCATTGTGAAACTTGTACCGTGTTGCTCCTGGAATACATTCCCATTGCTCCTCCCATGCATGGCTTGACAAGCCATCATTCTCAGGTCCAGGTACAACCAAGAGCGTTCTACTGGAAAACAACCATCATCTGATCCAAGCATTGAAGGGCTCCACGTTCAGTAGAGTCTCCTGTAAGAAAACTCAGTGAGGCCAAGCTTCAAAGATGGGAAACTTACCTTTAAGTATGTTTGCACAGATTTATTTCTACTTCAATTTCAATTACCCAGTTTAAATTTCTACTGAACACCATTGCGTATCAAGTGCAATATAGCCATACACAGATCACATTCTCCAGGCCAGAGGTACTTGACTTGGAGAGTTAAAAAGCTTAAAAGGAAGGCTCATAATGTTCTTATCATTACAGTCGCTCTGTTAGAGCACATTTCACACAGAACAAGCCTCTTTGGAATATACCTTTGTCCAGACAACACTCTTGGACCTCTCAGGATCCACTTGCAGGGACATTCAGAGAAGTAGGTGTGTTTCCTACAAGCAAGCAGAACCGCCTCTATGACACCCTCCACTCTCTGAATTATTTTGTAAAAGAAAAGCAAAATTCTCATCTCATTTATTTTTTAATGATTTAAAGAAGGCAGGAAAGTATTATTTTTTATAAGTGTGGGAATCCCAATGAAATCAATTGCAGGCTTTGAAATTGACTCAGGTCAAGGGTCATCTTCTTGACCCCCACTATACGCTTGGTGCCTTTTTCTGTGCTCTCATCACCTCCTCCATATACCTGCATTGCACACTCTCACAAAAGATGTGCTCCTTGAGGATAAATTCTCTGTCTTTCTGCTCTGAATTCCAAGGAATTTCTATATCCCAAACTATGTCCGGCACCCTGCCTGGCACAGAGTAAGAGCTTACAAACTAATAAT
Source organism: Aethalodelphis obliquidens (assembly GCF_003676395.1). Lineage (NCBI taxonomy): Eukaryota > Metazoa > Chordata > Mammalia > Artiodactyla > Delphinidae > Aethalodelphis > Aethalodelphis obliquidens. Next base: position 4,826,279 of record NW_020837977.1, on the reverse strand, counting down.
GAACGAACGAATGAATGAATGAGCCCGTGACTTGGAGATCTGTTAATCAATTGCTCTCGCATTAATAAGCCTCTTCATTTTCCTCTATTTTAGAAATCATTCTATCTACACAAGTAATACCTGATGAATCTATCACTGAATACCATATTGTGAAGCATAGGGCTTAATCTGAGATGTCAGGTAACTCTAGATGTGACTATTTACTCAGTTTATAGGAAACCATTCTTACCTTTGTTCTGGGCAGTAAGTACTTTGTGAGCAATTCTTTAAGCTTCTGGCCACGGATTTTCTTCTTGATAATAAATAATGGCTCTTGTTTCAACTTAAATTAGTCAGATGAGTCTGTGATCTAAAAAGAGAGCTTTATAGAAAGCAGCCCACGGTGTAATAGGCCACATTTCTCTTGAACGTAACTACTGAGCTGGGATACATTTTTTGCTCCTGCTTGTTCGGGTTTCAAAAAGGCGAACCCAAGAAATCCACTCACATTTAAAGTGAGCTATTAGCCTGCGATAGACACGGTGTGCCCTGAACCGTCCATCCAGTGACAAAATTCCCATTTCAACGCCTCTTTCTCTTTTGTGTCAAATGAAGAGGACATAACTACTATTGTTTTGTAGACGGCAGCAGAGGAGCAATGGGCATTAGCTCTGGGTATATTCCAACATTACTTGGCTGTTATCTTCTTTGCATCTTTTGTCTCACAAGGATGGCAAAAGGATTCACAGGAAAAAGTCTGTCCAGTTCTTTGAAATGGATAACATGAACATGGCAGATATCCACGTCATTGATCAATGAAATAATAATCTACAGTCTACTTGGTTTGGGATTTATTCTAGTGTTTTCAGTTTAATTATTGCACATTCATGTGTTCCAGTTCTAATAAGGACGTTGTTATGAAAAGAGACCCTTTGAAGCTTAACTGTCTATTTTAAGGGAACATTAAAAAAAATACTACCTTAGTTGTCTGAGTTACCGCCCAGACGGGAAGATGTAAAATGCATTGTTGAATTGATCTGGTGAGAAAAGTAAAAGCCCTCAAAATAGAGCTGGTGGAGTATCAGGAGAAGAGCATGTTTGTACCAAAGGTGCACATCCGTGTCCCCGGAAGACTGCATCCACGCCCTGGAAGATTGAAGTGGGGTTCTTCCCTGTATCCCAATATCACACCACCCATCACCAACCAAACCACTCTTCAGTCGGATAGTGTGCCTTTCTTCCTCCAAAGTCCTCATTTATCAAAGTCAGAACTAAGCAAGTGCCAAGAATTGGGGGGTTGGGAGGGATGTAGTACAGGGTAGAAGAAATTGCACACCCAAGAAAGTGACCCTCCAGCCCAAGCCAGCATCACGGCCATTGGGAGGAAAAGCATCCCACTAAGGAAGCAGCTGGAGGTGAGAAGTGGGGTGTGGTTCAGTTGCCCCCCACCCCGCCCGGTGCATGATGACAGCAGCAGGTTTAAACGGCCATAAGAGGCAGGGAGCAGTGGGTCTGTGCCTCCAAGCCGCCAAGGGGGCTTGGGGGGAGAAAATCAGACAGCAGGAAAACTCACAGACTCTCTTGGAGGGTTAATCTACATCAGGAAGGGCACATGGTCATAGGGCTGCATTTTGAGGGCCCCTTGCTCCATTAAAAACATTTTTTAAATTATATGTTATGACTGCATTAGAATATAATCCAAGCTTGGGACTTCCCTAGTGGTGCAGTGGTTAAGACTCCACACTTATACTGCAGGGGGCGTGGGTTCGATCCCTGGTCCCAGAACTAAGATCCCACACGCTGCATGGCACGACCAAAATAAATAAGTAAAATTGAATTAAAAAAAATATATAATCCAGGCTCAATCATTATTATATATTAGTTGTGATATTCATGTCTTCTTCTGATTTTAAGTGAACTTAAAATGAAAACATTGGGAATTCTCTGGCGATCCAGTGGTTAGACTCAGCGCTTTCAGTGCTGTGGGCCCAGGTTCAATCCCTGGTTGGGGAACTAAGATTTTACAAGCTGGGGGGCATGGCCAAAAAAAAAAAAGAATGAAAGAAAACATTTAGTAGGTCCCTAGAAGTATCATACTCCTGGGCACAGTGGGCACTGTGTCTAAAGGACAAGGTTGCCAAGTCAGGGAGAACTTGAACCTTCCTCATACCATATTCTCTCTGAAGGAAACAAGGTGGGACAGAATGGGTAAGTGTAGGGTAATGGCTCAAGTATCACTTCTTCCTCCTGTAAGCTGCATGACCTTGTGCAAATTAATTTTTCTGAGTCTTGGCTTCCTCATAAATTGTAATTATGAGGAGGATTTAAAGGACACATATACAACATACTTTGCCTACTGCCTGTTTTAAACCACTAAGTAAGTGATAGCTATTAATAGTGACAGCAAGTGTGTGATATATAGGAAAGCACTTAAATAGAATCAAAATGGGTAGCTTCTAGGTTTTTTTTTTTTTAACACATTAGCTGTGTGACCTTAAGCCAGGCACTTAACCTTTCTGAGTCTTAGTTTCATCATCTGTAATAATATCCACCCTGCCAAGCTCACAGGATTGCTGAAAGAACAAATAAGATAATGGATGTAGAAGCATGTGTATTAGAGTTAAAAGCATTACATACAGGAATTAAGGTTATTACCAAAGAAGTAGAAAATTATGTAGAGGGAAGTGCCCAGTGTCTGGCACACAAAAACTATTCAGTAGATGTTTATTAAATGAATGCCTCACAAAGATTTCAACATTCGAAACACTAAGATCTCCACTGCTGTACTTAATGGTGAAAAGCATTGCAAAGGCAGCTGAAGACAAAAATAACGCATACTTTATATGAGAAGGAGATTGTAACTAATAACCCTTAACTATAACTTTCACCAACATGTAAGATTGCAGGCTTCTGGAAGGTACACATTACTTGTATTTTTGTATCTTCCACATTTCCCATCCCAGGGTTGATACAAAATAGGCACTCAGCAAATGCTTGAAAATTGAATTGAATTGAATTTACCCAATAGGTCTTGCTCTTACAGCCAATCTTAATCTCTCTTCATACTGAAATATTCTCAATTCCATTCTTTCCCCCAAGTTCTTCCTTTGCTATTTGTGTAAGACTCTCAGATTAAGGACTTTCAATACGTATTGCTTGACTGAATAAATTAATGTTTCCCACTGTAATTTTCTTTTAAATTTGTGTTGCTAACCATAAACCAACAGATGCTTGAGAAAATATACTTTTTTATTATGGGAGATACAATAGAATAGTTTAAATTCATATGGTATCTTAATCAATCAGACTTCAGAATTCCACTCATGATTCTTGGATGGATGAATCACCCTACAAGCCCATTGTACCTTGGAGAAGAATCATGACCAAATCTAGGAGTTTCTCAGGGATGGGACCAGTCCTGCATGCTCTTTTCCCAGCTTTGGAGAATGGCCCTTCAGTGTTCAAAAACAATGTGCTCAAGTGTAAAGAGCTCTCCCGCCAGCTTGTCAGCATCACACAGCCTATTGAATCTTTGAAGCTGGGACCACTTGCCTGTTACGAGAGAGTGTCTTTAGAGAATTAGTGTGTGGTGCATTTTGTGAAAATTGCTCCTTTTGGCGGCATCTGAGAATAAATTGACATCTCAGTGGTGCAGCTGTGATGATAATTGACTGAAGTTCTCAGCAGAAAGGGCACTGACCATCTTTCTCCAGCCAATAGCTCTGTCAGAAAATCCCCATTCCAAACACCTCCCCATCAGCCTTTAAAAGGTAGATCTCTGTCACTGGCTTTCTTTGATGTGCATCTTCTGCAGTTTTATCCTTTCCTCCATCAGTTCTAATGTGGTGTGGTTGCTGGGATTGCCCCTAGGGAGGTGTTTGGATGTTAATCAGCTTTCATTTGGGGGGGAAAAAATGAAAGGAAGTCTTCCGATTTCATTTATAATTTGTGGGAGGTTTCTGTGACTCCTGTCTGTCCTGAAAACGATGGACAGTCACTTGTAAACTATCTCGAGTGGTACATAATAGTTCATGACATTTCAAAACAGAAACGTTTACCTTTCCATGAAAAAAATTGCACAAAGTAGAAATGGGGTCTTCATCCTGGGCCAAACCTTATCTCATTAGGATAAAGCAATTCAACTATTAAGGTGGAAAGAAAGTCCTGGCACAGAATCTTCTGAAATATGCAAGGGGGTCAGCTTACCTGCTGACCACAACTTTTACCTTTCTCTGTGTGGGCCAGCTCTGTCTAGCATCTTTTTGAAGGGTCACGTCTCCTCCACATATAGACTGTGTCTGCACATTATTTTTGAAACCCCAGCGCCTCCCCAGGCCCATAGCAGGAGCTCAGTAAGTGTTCTTTGGCTGGGTGAATCACATAGGCTCGGCTGTGTGCCCTGAATTGGCAACCCCACACTTGGCCCAACACAAGGTCAAGTTCTACCCTCTTCCTAGACAGCCCCCCAGCCACGTCCACGTCCCACCAGACCCCAAGAGGGGTCTCAGGGATGACTTTTATCTTCAAAACTCTCATAGGTTCAAATCCACACTTGAAAGGGATCAGAATGGCCAGCACTTCCGTGTAGATGTTTCCTCTTCCCCGACAGACCGGGGAACAGGACACCAGGCAGCTTCATTTATTCGTGACCGCCAGACACGAATGCAAGGGACCGTCCCCCCCCCACACCCCCACTCTGTAGCAGAGCCAATAAAAAGGCACTAGTTTTAGAGTCAATGTGACTTTGAAACCTGGCTCTGACATAGGCCATGCAGCTTTTGATTTATAAAAACAAAAACCAACCTTGCTCAATTTTGTTTTCTCGTAATTGGAATACTAAATACAAGTGCCCCCAGCTCTACCCCTGGGATTAGGTGAGATACACGAAAGAGCCTGGTGCAGAGTAGCTTCTCAGCGAGTGTTGCTGGCTCTCCCCAAGGGCCTCTGGCAGGGTCAAGCCCACCAACAATCGAACAGGAGCCTATGATCATCAGTGATGAGTGCATGGCAAAGAGAAGAAGGCATAATCGGGGGCTCCGTGTTTGTGTGACAGCCACAGAGAGGGGGATCGTGATGCAGGTCCATGATCCTACACTACATAGTGGGGTTGCCTCCCACAGAGCCTTTCCATTTAGCACAGAGGGAAATCCATATCTTCCTCTGTAAGTCACTCTGGCGATAGTGCTAGGGATGCAGTCCGAGGGACCCACCCAGGTGGTACATCTTAGCTGAGTTCCCTTACATCCCCTCCTTCGCTCACCTAATCCACCACAGCCTCCAAGCAAACACACAACTGAGGCCAGAGCCTCTTCTCTGACAGATTCAAACTTCTCCCCTAGAATAGCATTTCCAGAAACGCCTGTTTTCTGATAGCAGATAACGTGTTGCTTCTAGTTTTGACAGATTTGGTATTCCGTGCACTATACCTAGTGATGTAGCCTTTTCCTTATTTCCAGAAGAAGCATCAATAGGTAAGTGGGAACTGGCCTACTCATGCTCATTCATATCTTCAATTTAAAATAAATCAGGGTTATTTGCTCTTTTCCCTGTTGGAGATTGTCTTTAACTTTTTTCCCCTTGGTTTGTGTAGTTTGTGTGATTCTCATTTAAAAAAAAAAAAATAGGGCTTCCCTGGTGGCGCAGTGGTTGGGAGTCCGCCTGCCGATGCAGGGGACACGGGTTCGTGCCCCAGTCCGGGAAGATGCCACATGCCGTGGAGCAGCTGGGCCCGTGAGCCATGGCCGCTGAGCCTGCGCGTCTGGAGCCTGTGCTCCGCAACGGGAGAGGCCACAACAGTGAGAGGCCCGCGTACAGCAAAAAAAAAATATATATATATATATATATATATATATGTCTTCACCACTGCCCAAAATTATTTAGGAAGAATCTTAGGCAATGTGGCTTTGCCCAGAGTGATCAGGATTAGTTGGAGACATTCCACAGTTGTTGAAGATATCTTAACGTGAAGCTGAAGGCTCCATTCTGTTCCAGCCACTGATGCACACAGACGTGCCAAAGGCGCAGCCTGTGTGAGGTGGTCCTGAGCAGAACTTGCCCCCTGGGACAGCCAGATGCACTGTCAGAGTCCAGTTTCCACCCAGGTCTGTGTCTAACGCTTCTCCCCACCCACTGCACGTGAATAGCAGGCAGGGCCAGCTTTGGGAGGGCAACCCAGCCCCCACCCTTCCAAAGGTTGTCATCTCCCACATGGAATGCATGGATGCAGAGACCTAGAGGAAGAAAGTTGTTCAGAGGCAGAGCCACGACACGACCAGCTGAGCAGATGAAATGTTTACGTTGGGGACGAGGCTCTTATTCGACTTCTGGAAACAAACAACATCTGTCGCAGTCCTTCGGGGCCCAGAGGCCCTCATCACCTCCATGTCAGAAACAGGAGGGGGCAGACCCGACCGTGACACCATCTGTGCGCCAGGGACTCGGGCCAAAAGGCCTGGCACACATGGGCTTCATTTCAGTCCATCCAGTCTGCAACGAGGAAATGTCTTGGAACGGATAAGCAGAATTTTCCTCCTCTCTTTCACTTACGTAACCTGCCACAAGCCCCAAGCAAACACACCACTGATAAGTTGCAGCTTTCGTGAGTCCACGGAGCTTCCTTCTACAGAGACCCTCTGATCTGAAGCTCACCTCCTCCAGAGCTGCCCTCTGAGAACAGTGACGGATGGCGCTGCTGTTTTTTCCACAGAGGAACACGCCTGTCCTCCTTGGGCCCTTGCTGTGTCATCAGCCACAGCCCAGCCAGGGACCTCCCCCAACAAGGCTCGGATGACAGATAACCATCCTGGGCAAGGAGAGGACAAGCACATCTTCCAAGTGAAAACAGGGAAGCTGCATCCTCCCCTGCCTATCCACCCCCGCTTAGCCCTGACCCTCCCTTGCTCCTCGTGTAGCCCATGAACAAGCACCATCGGCATCACCTGGGAGCTCCATAGCTCTGCAGCATCTCAGACTCACCCACACACACACACACACACACACACACACACACAGAATCGGAATCTGCATTTTAACAAGATCCCCGGATGATTCCTACGCACAGTCAAATCCAAGAAGCCCCACTCCGAGTCTTCTGTTCACGATCAGATGTGTGATTGTTTTATATTAGCTTCAAGTGGAAGGAAATGTCTGCTTCTTCCAAATCTTAGAATAAAAAGTAATGAAGACACTGAAACATCTGTAGACTGAAAAGCACAACTACACAGAAGTTAGTTGTTAACGCTCGCGATACTATGCGGAGCTCCGGCTACCTGTGCCCTGCCCCCGGCTCAGAGAGGTTCTGGAGAAAAGAGCCTGTGTTTGTTAAGTAGAAACACCCAGACCATGGAGTGGAATGTTTGCTGTGATGCCCGTCCATCCTCCGAGCAAGGGCAGGCCCTGGCCCTCACTTCTTCCTTCCGCCAGAAAAGAGCCAATGAAAACCACTTGGTACTTCCCTGTCACTCAAAGGCCATTAATTTTTTACAAGATGAAAAGTACTTTTTCCAAAAATAAAACCCAGAGTTATCATTTCAGTAAGCTGGGGAAGTATACATTCCTTTTTATAGCTGCAAATGAGAGCAGTTCCACAGCAATTCTAAATTTCTTCTTCTGATGTTACAGTCTTCTCTCCTTAGCAGGAAGAAAAAAAACATAGGAAAGCACTCAGGTGTCCTTTAGGCACTCACGTGTCCTTTAGATACTCAGGCACACCTGTGCCCAACAGCGCTCTCATCAGATTCCTCCACGGCGGGGACGATTTCTCCCATGTAACCGTGCAGCACTGCCTTTACGTCTCTAGTCCTCGGTTTCCCCTTTTGCACTAAGCTGTTATAAAAGCTCAGATGCCTTCAGGGGCCACCCATGGAATGAAAGTGAGTGAGGGGCTGAGGAGGGACTTGCAGCAAAGGGAGAAGGTGACATGAGGACGTGGGTCAATGCTGGGTGACCATCTTTTAAAAAACAAAAAAATCCATATTTCTGGCTTCCTTTGAATTGGAAAATCTGAAGACACCCTCGTTTCCCTGTGGCAGCAATCAGCTAAATATATAGCCACATCCCACCCTCTCCGCTCCCCACCAGAGTCTCCCGCTGCCCAGGCCTCACTCCTGATTCACTCCTGATTATGACTCACCTGCGCCCAGAAGGCATTTCCGTTTCCAGCCCCTTTTTACAGCCTGATGCGAAGCTGGGTTCCCAGTCGCAGGGCTGGTGTGTGAGAGGCAGATGGCTGAGAACATGGCTGGTGGGAGGGTCCACTTGATTTGGTTTACAAAGCACTAAAAATGTTTCTTTATCTCAGAACATCAGATGAAAGAAAAAAAGAAGGAATGCACTGAGAAGAAAATTAAACCACTGTGTGGTAAAACGACATAGGGATTAAACGGGGCGCCAGCCGCCAACTAGCATCTAATGGCAGTTTAACTAGCAGGTTCCTCTTGCTGTCAGTCTTCCTTTGGGCCTCTCCCTGGCTCCAGCCTCCCCTCAGGAACTTTCTGCGGTCCGTGCTGTGTACCATCTGGGGGCAGACCCTTTACATCCTCACGGATCCAGTGGCAAGGATGCTCTCAGCCTCTCAGTTTACTCACTGCCCCCTGTTGCTGCCTTCCACTTTAATTATCTAAAAGCAACTCATGGGTTGCTGTTCCTTTGTTTTAATTTTTATTATTAATTATTTCAGATCTGTAGAAAAGAACCAAGGACAGCATAACCTACCTGCTTCCCAACTTTTTTTTTTTTTGAAACCTACACATTGCTACCCGGCTCCAGATTGTTTTTTCCTAAGGAATAAAATGGTACAGGTATCCCCCTGTGATCACTTTCTCTTCTCTCAGTTCCCAGAGATTACCCGCAGCCTAAATTATCTTTCTCTCACATTATTTAAAATAACTGTTTAGATTTAACCATCGGATACAGGTTCCTTTTTAAGTGCTTTGTAGCGTTCCACTGGAAGATATGGTATGATTGATTTTAATCTCTTCTTTTCTTTTTTTTTTTTGTGGTGCACGGGCCTCTCACCGTTGTGGCCTCTCCCCTTGCGGAGCACAGGTTCCTGACGCGCAGGCTCAGCGGCCATGGCTCACGGGCCCAGCCGCTCCGCGGCACGTGGGATCTTCCCGGACTGGGGCACGAACCCGCATCCCCTGCATCGGCAGGCGGACTCTCAACCACTGCGCCACCAGGGAAGCCCAATCTCTTCTTTTCTTGATGGACATATAAATTGTTCCCAACTCTTTGTTATTACCAGCAACGCTGCAGTGAATGTTCCTATAGCTGTCTTCACACACACGTGTACAAGTCTCTTTAGATGCCTGGAAGCACAAAGCAGCACTTCTTTACCTTTATTTTCTCACTAAATCCTTCTCCAAAATATTGTCTAGCTCTCTAGAAGCCATGTAAGAGGGCTTCCTTTCCTTTCACTTTTCTACTACTTGGCATCATCAAGGCTCTTAATTTGGGCCAATCTGAGGGTGAAATGACATCTTGTCATTGTGTAAACTTTTGTTTTTCTGATTACTAGGGAGGTCGAGCATCTTCTCATGTGTTTAGGGACCATAGGAATTTCCCATTCTGTGAATTGTCTGTTCACTGATTTTACACTTTTTTTTTTCCTATCAGGTTGGCCTCTTTGTATTGACTTGTAGGCCTGCTTTTCTAATTCCAGTAACAAATGTTTGAAGGTTCTGTGCCTCACAAATGTCTTCTCCCAGTGCTTTTTTTTTCTTTTTTTCCTAATATGGGGTCTTTTGTTTACAGAGGTTTTGAATTATTTTAGTAAGAGAAAAACAGTTTATTAACATGTGCAGTGCACATACATGTGGGAAAAATTCAGTGAGGACTAACTCAAAGGGGTGGTTAGAACTTGGGGCTTGTGCCGTGTCTTAACAAAGAACAGTATATTTGTAGAGAAATGACAAGACAAAGGAAAAGAGGTTTAGGTTTTTAGGGACAGGAAACTGGAAAGGTAAGTGCATGGGGGGAAACTAATGGAAGATAAGGGTTATTTTAGTAAGGTTTGTTATGTAGATTCCTCTTACTACTTCTCTGGGCTGATAAGAATCTAGAGTTGTCTCCCATGATTAAGAATCTAACAGTTGTCAGAGGTTTTGAATTTTAATGTAGTCCAGTTTGTTAATATTTTCCTTTAATGGCTTATGCTTCTTATGTCTTAATTAAGAAATTTTTTCCTGGGACTTCCCTGGTGGTCCAATGGTTAAGAATTTGCCTTCCAATGCAAGGGACGCAGGTTTCACCCCTGGTTGGGGAGCTAAGATCCCACATGCCACGGGGCAACTAAAACCACGTGCTGCAACTACTGAGCCTGCACACTCTGGAGCCTGTGCACCACAACTAGAGAGAAGCACGTGTGTGCCACAACGAAGATCCCACATGCCACAAATAAGACCCGACACAGCCAAATAATTAATTAATTAATTAATCAAGTTGGTCACACATATTTGGTTTAAAAAAAAATTTTTTTTCCTACCTTGAGATCATAAATACATTTTCCTCTGTTATTTTCTAAAAGTTTTAAAGTTTTACCCTCCACATTTTTTTTTAACTTTTATTTATCTTTGGCTGCGTTAGGTCTTCGTTGCTGCGCACGGGCTTTCTCTAGCTGTGGTGAGCAGGGGCTACTCTTCGTTGTGGCACGTGGGCTTCTCATTGTGGTGGCTTATCTTGTGGAGTAGGGGCTCTAGGCGCATGGGCTTCAGTAGTTGTGGTGAGGAGGCTCAGTAGTTGTGCTCTTGGGCTCTAGAGCACAGGCTCAATAGTAGTAGCGCACGGGCTTAGTTGCTCCACGGCATATGGGATCTTCACGTACCAGGGCTCGAACCCATGTCCCCTGCATTGGCAAGAGGATTCTTAACCACTGCGCCACCAGCGAAGTCCTTACTCTCCACATTTAAATCACTGATCCTACCAGAATTTGTGTACATTAGGAAATAGGAATCTATTAATTTTCCACTTTTATTGAAGACTTTATTTTTTCTATACCAATCTGCAATATCATCTCTGTCATATATTTATTTTTATATATATTTGGGGCTGTTTCTGGGCTCTCTATTCTGTTTTATTGGTCCTTTTCAATCTATCCCACATTGCTATTACATGCCTTAGTTACCAAGAAAGGCTTCATAACACTGGCAACTCCAACTATTTTTTGTATTTCAGACTTATCTTAGCTCTTCTTTTTCTTTTTTTGAAATAATAGTTGACATACAATATTATGTTAGTTTCAGGTGTATAAGATAGTGATTCAACCTTTAAATACATTACAAAATGATCACCACTATAAGTATAGTAACCATCTGTCCCCATACAAAGTTATTACAATGTCATTGACCATATCTCTTATGCTGCATATTTCATCCCCATAGCTCTTCTTTTTTTTTTTAATTTATTTATTTTTGGTTGCATTTGTCTTCGTCGCTACATGCGGGCTTCTCACTGTGGTGGCTTCTCTTGTGGCGGAGCACAGGCTCTAGGCATGCAGGCTTCAGCAGTTGTGGCTCACAGGCTCCAGAGCACAGGCTCAGTAGTTGTGGCACACAGGCTCAGTTGCTCTGTGGCATGTGGGATCTTCCCGGACCAGGGCTCAAACCCGTTTCCCCTGTATTGGCAGGCAGATTCTTAACCACTGCAGCACTAGGGAAGCCCCCCATAGCTCTTCTTAATCTTTGGCTCTTCTGTGAGAATTTTAAGATCAGCTTATGGTATTTCATGAGACTCTCTATTGGGATTTTGATTGGCATTGCATTGCTCTAGATTAATTTGGAATGTTGTTTTAAAGAGATATTTTATAAGGTTAAGGAAGTTTCTTTTTATTTATAGTTTGGTAAGAATTCTTCATCCTAAATGAGTGTTGAATGCTATCAAATGTTTTTCAGTGTCTACTGATAGGATCATATGTTTTATGACATAATCTCTTTAATCTGTTTATTATATTTCATTAATATTTCATGAATAGATTTTAAATATTAAACTATGTTTGCATTCCTTTTTTTCTTAAGCTTTGGGCCCATCAGTTCCATGGTCCCTTTTTTCTAATTGAAGTATAGTTGATTTACAATGTTGTGTTAATTTCCACTGCACAACAAAATGACTCAGCCTTACATATACATACATTCTTTTTTCTACTCTTTTCCATTATGACTTATCCCAGTATATTGAACATATTTCCCTGTGCTATACAGTAGGACCTTGTTGCTTATCCATTCTATACGTAATGGATATGTAGTTTGCATCTACTATGTAGTTTGCATCTCTATGTAGTTTGCATCTACTAATCCCAATTCCTAGTCCATTCCTTCCCCACCCCACCCCCGGCAACCACAACTCTGCTATGTCTGTGAGTCTGTTTCTGTTTCACAGATAGGTTCATTTGTGTCATATTTTAGATTCCACATATAAGTGATATCATATGTATTTGTCTTTTGACTTACTTCACTTACTATGATAATCTCGAATTGCATCCATGTTGCTGCAAATGGCATTATTTTGTTCTTTTTTTATGGCTGAGTATTCCACTGTGTGTGTATGTATATAGATATATATGTCTCACATCTTCTTTATCCATTCAACTGTTGATAGACATTTAGGTTGTTTTCATGTCTTGGCTATTGTGAACAGTGCTGCTATGAACATAGGGTTTCATGTATCTTTTTGAATTAGAGTTTTGTCCAGATATATGCTCTGCCCAGGAGTGGGGTTGCTGGATCATATGGCAACTCTATTTTTAGTTTTCTGAGGAATCTCCATACTGTTCTCCATAGTCGTGGCACCAACTTCCATTCCCACCGAGAGTATAGGAGGGTTCCCTTTTCTCCACACCCTCTCCAGCATTTGTTATTTCTAGACTTTTTAATGACGGCCGTTCTGACCAGTGTGAGGTGGTACCTCACCGTAATTTTGACTTGCATTTCTCTAATAATTAGCAATGTTGAGCATCTTTTCATGTGCCTATGGGCCACCTGTATGCCGCCTTTGGAGAAATGTCTATTTAGGTCTTCTGCCCATTTTTTGACTGGGTTATTTGTTTTCTTGTTGTTGAGTTGTATTAGCTGTTTGTATATTTTGGAAATTAAACCCTTGTTGGTTGCATTGTTTGCAAATATTTTCTCCCATTCTGTAGGTTGTCCTTTCATTTTGTTTATGGTTTCCTTTGCTGTGCGAAAGCTTGTAAGTTTGATTAGGTCCCATTCGTTTATTTTTGTTTTTATTTCCATTGTCTTGGGAGACTGACCTAAGAAAATATTGGTATGATTTATGTTAGAGGATGTTTTGCCTATGGTCTCTTCTAGGCGTTTTATGGTGTCATGTCTTACATTTAAGTCTTTTTTTCTCTTTAATTTATTTATTTTATTTACCTATTTTTGGCTGCGTTGGGTCTTTGTTGCTGCACACAGGCTTTCTCTAGTTGTGGTGAGTGGGGGCTACTGTTCATTGCAGTGCACAGGTTTCTCATTGCAGTGGCTTCTCTTGTTGCGGAGCATGGGCTCTAGGCATGCGGGCTTCAGTAGTTGTGGCGTGCAGGCTCTAGAGCGCAGCCTCAGTAGTTGTGGTGCACAGACTTAGTTGCTCCGCGGCATGTGGGATCTTCCCAGACCAGCGCTCGAACCCGTGTCCCCTGCATTGGCAGGTGGATTCTTAACCACTCCACCACCAGGGAAGCCCCATTTAAGTCTTTATATGCTGGCATTCCTTGAATAAATTCTCCTTAGTCATACGTACTGCTGAACTAATTTGCTAATATTTTATTTAAGAATTTTTCATTCATACTCATTAGTGAGATTAGTCTATAATTTTCATGTACTTTCTATTCACTTTTATTTGTTAGCCAAATGAGTTGGGTAGCTTTCTCTCTTCCTGTTCTTTAAAATGGTTTGTATAATAAAGAGATTATTTGTTCCTTGAAGATTTGCTAAACATATAAAACTATTCGGGCTTTGTGTCTTTTGGGCAAAGTTAGGCTTCTGTTTACTGATTTCAATCTCTTTAATGGTTGTTATTGTATGCAGACTCTCAACTACTCCTTGAGTCATTTTGGTATTTCATCGTTTTTTTAGGAAATTATCCAGTATCTTAGTATTCAATATTATTGACATAAACATGTTCATCATACTACTTTATTTTTTTAATTTCTACAGTATCAGTAGTTACATCCCCCTTATGATTTCAATATTTTTCTATTACTATTTCTACTCCTCTATCTCTGTCTCTTCCATCCTTTCTTTCTCCTGCCTTTTTTACTTTTTCATTTACACATGTCATCACAAAGCTCAACTCTGAATAGTAATTTCTTCTGCTACAATTTTGAAATTATAATTGAATTCTGAGATGGTAAGTAGGGCTATTTCTAAATATGCATGATTTTAGGTAGAATGTGCTGCCAGAAAGATTGTCTCCTGGTATTTTAATCTCCTATTTTCCCTGGTATTTTTCTAATTCTGACTAAGGACATCAGTGTTGCAACTTGGAGTACAATCAAACCGCATCTCCCAAACCTAGGGCTTCTAAACTAGCTGTTTTGCAAGAAAAAAAATTTTTTTATCCTTCCCTGCCTTCATATCCCACAAATTATCTTTCTCTATATCAGAAATAATTTTAATTGCTAAATTTCATATAGCTTAAAATATTGTTTAGATTAAACTTATTAAGAGAAAAATGTGTTCCTTTTTAGGTATTTGTTCATATATTCTTGTGCTTAACTACAAAGAAAGCCCATGAGCTTCTTCACCTGCCTTCTAATCTTCATACCCTGCCCTTCTGTGCCTCACCCCTCTCCGCCACCTGTGCATTGTCACCTCGTAGAATCTGGGGACTTGTTGCACCTCAAAGTCTCTGACACTTTTCTGTTATCCTAAAGGCTGTTCTATCTTAGTCTCTCTGTCTCTTTCCCAGATACCACAAAGAAGAGTAAATCAAACAGAAAGCGGTTGGGGAGTGGGGCACAGCGTTCCTGTGACAACCTTCTGGCTCTTGGCCAAAAGTTCTACTTTAAAAAAAATCTCCGGGCTTCCCTGGTGGCGCAGTGGTTGAGAGTCCGCCTGCCGACGCAGCGGACACGGGTTCGTGCCCCGGTCCGGGAAGATCCCACATGCCGCGGAGCGGCTGGGCCCGTGAGCCATGGCCGCTGAGCCTGCGCGTCCGGAGCCTGTGCTCCGCAACGGGAGAGGCCACAGCAGTGAGAGGCCCGCGTACCGCAAAAAAAAAAAAAAATCTCCTCTTGGGACTTCCCTCGTGGTCCAGTGGTTAAGACTCCACACTTCCACTGCCGGGCCCAGGTTCAATCCCTGGTCATGGAACTAAGATCTTGCATGCCACATGGCATGGCCGCAAAAACAAAACAAAAAAATTATCCTCTTTCTTTCCTAGACTCTGTGCCTCCCCCGAGAGTTAGACATAAAGCATATGTCTCTCTGGGAAGCATAAAACCCCACCAGCTACTTGGCTCAGAAAGAGATCCTTTTCCTAAAGCAGGTTCCTTCAGGAAGGGAGCAGAGCTGCCTGCACCTCTGAGCTCATTTGGCTTATACCCACAAAGCCTAGACCTGCCCCAGCCCCAGTAGGGTAATTGCCCTTGACACTTCCCCTGGCAATGACGTTCCCCAACTGTCTCAGCAAGTTTCAAATAGCCCCAAACTCTGTCAGCCGAACAAAACGGCAGCAGGTTTCAACAGATAATCAGCTTTCGTCACGGCGGCGGCTGGCACATTGTGAACATTCGGTAAATATTAATCAATAGCTATCCGGTGGCACTGAAGAGAGACAGAAGAATAATCTCATGGCTTAACCAAGGTCACGCGAAACAGACGCCAGGCCCTCATTTTCCAGGGATGGCACGTGTTCCACCAGGTAGAGCTGCTTAGGTGGGAGAATCTGCCCCATGCCAAAAGCATTTTGCTTCTCCAGGCAAAGCTCTCCAGGACGAAGGACATGTTCTGCTTATGGGCGATCTGTATCAGTGAAAGGGGATTATTAAGGATGCCCTAAGCCAGCCTCATAAGAATCTTCTATAACTATTTTCTGAGCCATCAGGTAAGGGAACAGAGGCAGGTCCTGACTGTGGATTTTAAAGTGAAACCACATTAGCAAATACCTCGTTCCCCGGAATGACCTGTTTGTCTAATACAAATACAATCCAGCATCACATCCTACACGGTTTTCTATATCCACAAATTGGTCATGGTGGTGGTAGATCTTGACTACTTAGTGAACCACCTTCCAAGATCTAAAAAAAGTGGAAAATATTGTTGAAAAATACAGAGGGAGAAAACTTTACCAAATGACATTATAAGTTGAGTAGAGAAAACTTTACCAAATGACGTAAGTTTAGTGTGTTTGCATGGGTGAGGGCCTGGCCTGGTTCCTGACTTTCTTGGATGGTCCCATTTCAAACAGTCACCCTTTGTTGAGCATATCAGAAGATGGGCCCAATGTCTAGCCAAGAACAGGAAAAGGGCTTCTGATCAAGAGACACTCTCTGAACCGAGTGGATTTGCCCTGCCCCCTGCATATAGGCGGAGCTAAAGTCTCCCGGTAAAAGGCTTCCTTCCAGGGCAAACTCTTGCTCCAGGGATATTTCCAGCTCTCCTTTCCTGAATGCTTTCCTCTCTGACTTAACTGATCATCCCTCTTGGATCTTACTCCCCTCTACCCACAGACAGGACCCAACTCAATCCTGCCCCAACTCCCTTCACTCAGTGAAGTCCAGCTCTGAAACCCAGACCTAGGCCAGGGCCCTGGACTTCTTCTCTCCTTCTTCAACCTGTGCCCTGGTTCCCGGAAGTGAGCTATTTGGAGGATGCACCCAACAAACAGAGTCTGCCTCACCCCACCTGTGTATCTCATATCCCCAGATTTTAAGCTCCTTCAGAGAAGAGCCTTTACACTTTAATCAGGTGTTTTCCACATGACAGGTTCCTAATAAAGATTTCTTGATTGATTTCCAGTCAGTTAATTTTTTAACTTACCTATAATCACAGTCATGATTATAAAAGGTTGTGTTTTTTTTTAAACAGTGACTGAAACTTTGCTTTTGATACAAAAAAATTCCTGGAGAACCAAGACTGAAGTCATTCCTTAAGGCTTTGACTCAAACTGACTATCGCTTTTAACACAGCTATACATGTAAGAAAAAGTAAGAAAAGTAAGAAAAAATTAAAGTAAGAAAAAATTCCACGGATGTAAAGGTAAATTATACTTAGCACCTTGCTATCTCTTAAGCCTCAGACTTGCAAAACAACAAAATTAAGCTCCTAGTTCCTCAGCAATAGAGGCTCCTATTATGATTCCCCAGTAAGATCACGAACATAAACTGCTGCTGCCTCTCAACAGAGGGAAACATAAGCCAGTCTCTCTCCTTCATAATTATTTTATTTAGAAGGCATAGAAGAGACATATAGAAAAATAACAGTGTGAAGAGTACAGGGAGAACTCATTTCTTGGAGCAGGTTTTAAATGAATTAGAAATGTATTTTCTCCATCTGCTGCTGCTACTGCTCTTATGAAATTTGGGATTCACAAATTGCAGTTTGTATAACACTAACTCTGGAACTCAGAAAATCTACTCAGGATCTGTAACCTGAGGGAAATGTTCTGGATTACTTCTGAAAGCTCCACAGCACAATAAGGGACATACGCTCTGTAAGGCTTCCCTGACATCTGACAGGTAGTACCACATTCTTGTCAGGGGAGAGGGAGGATGTTAGCACCATAGCACCAGGTACTGTACCATAGTTCATGTTTGAAAATCCTTCACGACACTTCGGTGTGACTACTCCCAGCAACCCTTTATGGAGAGATTCTCATTATCCAGTTAAAAAGACACACTCACTGAGGCTAAAAACACAGGATCACAGGACAACAGAAGATAAAAAAGAAATTTAAAGGTACATTCTCACCACAGCCTCTCTCAAGGAAAACAGACATCTCCCTAATCAAAAAGAAATAAATAAAAACACATGAGCAATAAATAAAATGAAGTGATAAAAGCAAAACTCAGCACCTAAACAAATCCCATTGTTTTTCGTCTTCATTCTTCATTAGGCTTGGAAAGGAGAGGGAAAGAGGGATGGAAAACAAGTTCTCTAATCTTCTCTCAAAAAGTCAGATTCAGCTTCTACAGTTCTAGAACATTCTCTGTAACAGAGTAACCACAGGTGGCCAATCTGCCTAAATACAAATACCTAAGTCATTTCATTCATTCTCCCAACAGTGCCAGGCACTGGGACTACAGAGATGAAAACACAAGGCACTGAAGGAGCTTCAAGTCTAGTGGGGAGTCAAAGACACTGGCAGTCACAATAGAAATGTCCATGCTTTAACAGAAGAAGGTATAAAGTGTGGCGGGGCAGAGACAGAACTCAGAACCAGTAAGTCTCAGCCCACGAATCTAATGCTCTTCATACCTGTGAACCTCAGGTTCCCTCCCCAGTTCCATTACACCCTGAAAACCACCTACCACATCTGTTTCCACAAGTCACCACAGGAATCACAGCCCCAAACTTGTGCAGGTAATAGTGGATGTGTATGAACTTTGAGTACCTACTCTGTACGGGGGGCATTATTTTATTTAATCCTCACCACTAATGCATTTTCCAGATGAGATCACTGAGACCCAGAGAAGTTACATGGGGCCAATATCATATAGTAAGACTCAAAGGAGCCACCTCTGACCTCAAAGTCCATGTTCTTTCCATTACATTTCACTGCTTCCACTGCTTTGCCCATAAATAATTATCAACAACCATGCTGTGGTAGCCCTGTTTCTGTGTACGTAAGTTTCGTCTCTTTAGTATAGATTACAATCTGTTGGCAGAAAATTAACTTTCAACAATGGCGACTCATTACATGCATCTTAGGATTGGATTACACTGGAGACTCCTCAGGAACCCCAAGCATAGCTCTCCTTCCATGAGACTCTTGGCACAAATCCCATTGTCCTCAGGGCCAGTGCAGTTGTGCAGGGGGAGACGGAATCCATATGGCACATAGTTCAACAGGAGCAGTGACCAGAATTGTCACCTCCCTTAATTCTGATCATGTCAGGCTAAAGTATCTTATATAAATGCTATTGAAATGGGACACCAATTTCCTGCATTGATACAAAAATCTTAGTGGTTATAAAACCATGCTGCTTATGTATTTTTTTAATTAATTTATGTATTTGTTTAATTTTGGCTGTGTTGTGTCTTCATGGCTGTGCTCAGGCTTTCCCTAGTTGCGGCGAGTGGGGCCTACTCGTCACGGTGTGCGGGCTTCTCATTGCGGTGGCTTCTCTTGTTGCGGAGCACGGGCTCTAGGTGCACAGACTTCAGTAGTTGTGGCACACAGGCTCAGTCGTTGTGGCTCGCGGGCTCTAGAGTGCAGGCTAAGTAGTTGTGGTACATGGGCTTCATTGCCCCACGGCGTGTGGGATCTTCCCGGACGAGGGCTCAAACCTGTGTCCACTGCATGGGCAGGCAGATTCTTAACCACTGCATCACCAGGGAAGTCCCTATGTATTTTTAATATGAAATAAGTTTTGTTTTCTTGGAACTGTGAAGATTGTGACCAGATGTCACCATGAAGCAGCGATGTCGGATTTAAGGAATAGAGCTGGAGATGATACTGTTTACTGTTTACGTTTGCAGGGTAGTTGTACCATATATGTGCAGGATGGGAACAGGGAAGTTGTCAAGATCCTGGATAAAGTTCCATCGCTGTCTTAAAAATTATCATGCATGCTTATGTAGCAAGAGTTGGAAAGGAGGTAGATTAATAGCAAAAGGATATGCTAATAGAATTATTAATGGATAGGGTTCATAGGAGGCAATTCCCAGAAATGGCAACTATCGGGACTTCCCTGGTGGCACAGTGGATAAGCCTCCACACTCCCAATGCAGGGGGTCTGGGTTTGAGCCCTTGTCAGGGAACTAGATCCCACATGCATGCCGCAACTAAGAGTTCGCATGCCATAACTAAGGAGCCCACCTTCCACAACTAAGACCCAGTGCAACCAAATAAATCAATATTTAAGAAAAGAAATGGCAACTATGCAGCTTAGACTGTAGACGACCCAGCTCCTTTCCAAGATGTGCATCAAGGAAACCAAGGCTAAAAATTCAGGTAAACTGGGCTCTTATAAATCCATTTTAGCAACTCCATATAACACCTAAAATGCAGAGAAGCACTTGGATGAATAAACGACCAATTGAATGCATGATTTCATTAACCATTCATTCATGGTTCATAAACCTGTATTCTGGAACATTTTCTGAGATTTAACTAAAGATGGCCATGGTCCAGACAGAAGAGGTGACACGTCAGCCTCATCTGAAGGAATGCTCAGGCCAAAAGCACCTAGGGATATTTTCCTCTTAAAGAACCAGTAGCACTCAGGATTAACAGATCACATTCACTATCAACCATTATTCCTTAGTGTGAATAATTTAATCAGATGTTACCCTTGTAATTAATGACTGATCCAATGGGAGTTTTGATTGGCTCTGAGTAGAGAGGAGAGAACTGGGGAGGCTGGCAGCTGGATCTGAAGGTGTGGTCCCAGGTCCAAGAAGCCAGAGCAGCTTGAAAGAGGAGGTGGGTTAAAAGATGGGGGGAAAGCCAAAGCCATCATTTCCACACCCTCAGCTTTGCTCCATTCCACTATGAGTGCCCCTTGAAAACACCAGTGGGAGAGGAAATTTGCAGTTGCTCCCTAAGCTTTATTAGGTTTCCATCCTAAACTTCTCTCTCGCTGGGGATTATTCAATAGCGATATTTTCCCACCATTGGGCTCTCACTACATGATTCCTGGGATGCAGGACACTCACTGCTCTTCCCTAGTCTGAAAGGAAAGAGAAGGTTGACTGGGTATATGCAAGGGGCTTCCAGGAGCAATGACTACAGGGCAGAGCCCCCCATCATCGGGAATGGCAGCAAAAGTAAGAAGCTTCCAGCAGGGTCACCACCCATGGAAAGTCAAAAATGACCTCTTCAGCAAACTAAAAGGCCTTGCCACAAATGTCTAAGCCTACTTGATCCTTGTCTGTCCGTCTTCCTTTCTCTCTTTCTTTCATTCTTTTTTTTTTCTTCCATAGGAAAACTGGATTTTCTCAGTTAATCTGGAGTCACATACTAGGTACCTGGCACATGTCACGTGTTTCACATAAATCACCTTACTGAACCCCCAACAGCCTGAAAAGTTGGCAGATCAGCCCTGTTTTTTGTTTTTTTGGGGGTTTTTTTGTTTTTTTTTTTTTTGCGGTACGCGGGCCTCTCACTCTTGTGGCCTCTCCTGTTGCGGAGCACAGGCTCCGGACACGCAGGCTCAGCGGCCATGGCTCATGGGCCCAGCCGCTCTGCGGCATGTGGGATCTTCCCGGACCGGGGCACGAACCCGTGTCCCCTGCATCAGCAAGTGGGCTCTCAACCACTGCGCCACCAGGGAAGCCCAGCCCTGTTTTATTAGATGAGGAAACTGAGGTTCCTAAAGGTCACATAGCTTGCCCAAGGTTTATGTCACTGCAAAGTGGCTGAGGCAGGATGTGAACCCATGTACAAGACTCCCCAGCCTATGCCCTTTTCCCTCTCCTGCACCTCCTTGTAACCTAATTCTATATCTCACTCAATTCTTATTTAATTTTTTTTCTAAATCCCCTATGAAAATTGTTGCCTGTGAAAATTTGTCTACCATCTGATAGCTCTGGACACAAAGCCATTAGGTTGTAAATTAAATTACTGTTCAAACAAGTATGCAAAATAATCTTTAAAGGCAGCAATATGCTTAAGGAAATGGCCATGATAACATTTCGCTTCTGAAACTCTGAGCTTTGCAGTGCCAGCTGATCAACCCTCGGGAATCTTTAATGATTTTGGCTTGCACTCCTGCACAGCCAGAAAATTTGGTTTGACCTTAGGAAGATGCATGTGGGTGATTTTGATCCAAGGACTGATAAAAGAAAGGAGGTTTATGCAAGTTGACAAGAAACAAGATGGCCGTGGCTCAGTGTGATTCGCTATTTATGAAGAGATTGTTTCCTTTTGTGACGGATTTATCTGCCCTGACATTTATGCTGCTTATTAAAAAAAAATTCATACTCATCAGTTCGCTATCTGGACACGATAAATACATTTTGCGTCCCAAGTCCTATTACCCTAAGTTTATTTTCCATTCCAGCATGGGGCAGAAAATATATCTTTGATTTTGTTCTTTCCAACTCTGTTGATTGCATTATCATGTGATTTTTATGCATTTCATACTTTTAGATACTTTACTTGCACTTCTAGGATTTATACCTATTTTTATTTATTTATTTATTTTATTGATTTTACTTTTGGCTGCGTTGGGTCTTCGTTGCTGCAGGCAGGCTTTCTGTAGTTGCGGCGAGCAGCGGCTACTCTTCGTTGTGGTGCAAGGACGTCTCATTGTGGTGGCTTCTCTTGTTGCGGAGCACAAACGCTAGGCACACGGGCTTCAGTAGTTGGGACATGCGGGCTCGGTAGTTGTGGCTCGCAGGCTCTAGAGCACAGGCTCAGTAGTTGTGGCGCACGGGCTTAGTTGCTCTGCGGCATGTGGGATCTTCCCAGACCAGGGCTCGAACCCACGTCCCCTGCATTGGCAGGCGCATTCCTAACCACTGAGCCACCAGGAAGTAGGACTTCTACCTATTTTAGCATATAAAGTCCACAATATTAGTCAACACAATTCAGACCTAAAATTTAATCATAATACCTTTCACAAAATAACAATAGCTCTAAATGAGCTGTGCAAAATGGTTTTATATATACAACACCTTATTCAATCTTTGTGTTTATTGCTGATCAAAATTAGTTGAAACTAGCAAGTCATCATATCGTTACCTCACCTTTTTTTTTTGGCCACCTAGCAGATAATACAGGAAAAAACGTTTAGGTGATATCTACACAACACCAAAATGTGTAGCCACTTTCTTTTTTTTGATCCAGATGTCTGTTGTTATACAAACTTAAAAGCCAAATAGTTTGTAGTGGTTACCAGAGGGCAGAGGGAAGGGGGAGGGGCAAGTGAGGTGTATGGTATTAAGAGATACAAACTACCATGTACAAAATAGATAAGCAACAAGGATATATCCTACAGGGAATTACAGCCATTATCTTGTAATAACTTCTAATAAAGCATAATCTATAAAAATACTGAATCAGTATGCTGTACACCTGAAACTAGTATAATATTGTAAATAAACTATATTTCAATTTAAAAAAAAGAAACACACCTTAAATTTTTTTCAGGGACTTCCCTGGTGGTGCAGTGGTTAAGAACTCACCTGCCAACGCAGGGGAGTTTGAGCCCTGGTCCGGGAAGATCCCACATGCCACGGAGCAACTAAGCCTATGCGCCACAACTACAGAACCTGCACTCTAGAGCCCACAAGCCACAACTACTGAGCCCATGTGCCGCAACTACTGAAGCCCGCGGGCCTAGAGCCCATGCACCGCAACGAGACAAGCCACCCCAATGAGAAGCCTGCGCAGCAATGAAGACCCAATGCAGCCATAAAATAAATAAATTAAATAATAAATTTTTTAAAAAAGATTTTTTTTCAAAAATGCCAAATAGTTTGATTGAATTGATTTGTCCCATGGACATTGAAATGTTCACAGAGAACAGAGTAAGTTCCATGATATTATAAAGTCAATTTTGAACCCAGGGGTGTGCCGATCCAAGTGCTAACATTAATAAAGTCATGTATCAGTCCAGTTGTCCATTCTTTCATGCTACCCTCCCTTATTGAGCCCCTGCCCTCTGCCAGGTACTGTTCTGGCCACAGAGGAGACAGCAGTAAGCCAGGTGGTACTTTGCTTGCTCTGTTGAGCTAATTATCTAATTAATAAATCTCAAAGAATAAGTGCTATGCCAGGAATTGAAATTAGAGGTGGAGGTAGGTAGATGATGGAAGTCTCCCTATGGAGATAACATTTCACCTGAGATCTGAGTGACAAGAAGGAACCAGTGATGCAACAACCTGCAGGGCAAGCATCACAGGTGTAGAGACAAGCAAAGATGCTAAGAGGTGAAGGAGCTTAGCAAGAGGTGTGTGGTCGAGGTGGAGAGCGGAGGAGATGAGGTCATAGAGAGGAAGAAGGGCAAGGTCACCGCGGGTCTTTACAGGCCCGGGGAAGGAGTTTGCATTTTATTCTAAATGAGAGAGGAAGACATTGGAGGGCGTCAAGAGGAAGGGTCTGATCTTATTCACGTTTTTAATGTTTGAAACACTTAAGTGACTATGCACTAATTCTTAGAATACAGAACAAATGAGTTGCCTGTTGATTAGATCAAATTACATGACATCACGTCACCTCCTCCCTTCACTTTTCCCCTTGCAGCGTGACCACAAAGAAGCCATATTTTGACACCTTCATCAGTCTTTTCAAAGACCTCTCTCATGGCAGCAGCATCCTTGTCAATTCATGTTGTTTTAGATGTTCACTGATCTAAACCCCATTTGCCAATAGCCTTATGTGTGATTCATGCAGGTCTCCATCACTTTCTGTGAGTTCATGAAATCCTGCCTCCTTCTCAAGAATTTTAATTTGACTTTACAACAGGTTTGCATTGTGTCTTTTAGAGCATCTGAACACTCGGGACACAGGCATAATGGTATGGATAGAGCCTAAAGTTAAGGGAGGGACATTTAAGAAGCACTGTACATATTCAGGGGAGCATTTTCATGTTTTGTTTCCTTAGATCTTTTAGCTGCAAGGGCTGAGATAATAAATATTCCTAAAATGCACTGGACCCTGTCCCTCAGGCCCCTAGAAAGTGGTTGGGAAAATGGACCAACAGTCATGAAAGAATCAGTGAACAGGATAATACTTACTAGCCTTCTATGATGTGATAGGCAGACCAATGGCCCTCCAAAGACATCTGTATCCTAATCCCCAGAATATGTCAACATGTTAAATTATGTGAGGAAAGGGAATTACGGTTGCAAATGGAATTAAGGTTGCTAATCAGTTGATCTTAAAATAGGGAGATTACCCTGAATTATCTAGGCAGGCCCCATGTAATCACAAGGTCCTTAAAAGTGGAAGAAGTCAAAAGAAAGTCATAGAAAGATGTGACAGTTAAAGAAAGGTGTAGAGAGATGCAATGCTGCTGGTTTTGAGGATGGAGGAGGGATCCATCAGGACCTAAGGAATGCCAGTGGCCTTGAGAAGCTGGAAAGAGCAAGGAAATAGATTGTCCCTTATTGTCCCTCCTAAAAGGGACACAGCCCTGTCAACACACTTTGATTTTAGCCCAGTCAGACCCATGTCTAATTACTGAACTACAGAACCGTCAGATATCAATCTGTGTTTTTTAAGTTGGTGGTAAATTGTTACAGCAGCAATAGAAAATTAATACAGGGACTTCCCTGGTGGCACAGTGGTTAGGAATCCGCCTGCCAATGCAGGAGACACAGGGTCGAGCCCTGGTCCAGGAAGATCCCACATGCCACGGAGCAACTAAGCCCGTGCGCCACAACTAACTGAGCCTGCACTCTGGAGCCTGCGAGCCACAACTACTGATCCCGCGCACTGCAACAACTGAAGCCCACGCACCTAGAGCCCGTGCTCCACAGCAAGAGAAGCCACCGCAATGAAAAGCCTGTGCACCACAACGAAGAGTAGCCCCCTCCCGCCGCAACTAGAGAAAGCCCGCGTGCACAACAAAGACCCAACGCAGCCAAAACTAAATAAATAAATATTTTTTTAAAAAAAGAAAAGAAAATTAATACAGTCGAATAAAGCTCCATGTTGTAGAATAAATTAGGGAGCACAACAGGTGAAGATGAGAAAGGTAAATACAGAGTCACAGGCTAAGGGGTTCATAGAGGAGGTGAATCTTGGTCCTGTAAACCTATGATAGAAAACCTTTTGCAGACGGTAAGACAAAGCAAAGCTTTTAACATCTTTGGAGCCAACACTCATGAACAGCAGCCTGCCCAAATTAGTACAGGGTACAGAGTGTTTATGAATGATTTCTGGATACATTTTTAAATATTTGGGCTAATTAATATAGCTGCTGATTAGGGGATAGATTCTGTTCCTAATTTTAAAAGTCTATGTTTCATAACCATTTAATTGTCATTGATAGCTCATCAAATTAGCAGGGCATAATATCCTTGAGCTTTTATTTTTCTTCAAGTTTCCAAAATAAGTTTCTGTAAACTTCCTTGGCTCTGTGAGAGGAGTTATGATGAAGCATCAGCTGACTTGTTTTGCTGAATGTTCCAGACTAAGAGAAAGTTAGCTCAGGAAATTCTCTTCAGTGGATATTGATATTTAATAAGCTTGACTCTGATGACAAGTTTCATCCAGTCCCTCTTCCAGAAAGTCAACACTGCCCCTGGTTGTCTGTTACATAAGCCAGTTTGGGAAAGATACCATCACCTGAGTTCTTTGCTGTGGGAATTGCTGTGTGTGCAGCATTTGTCTCTAAATTTTCTCCTTCCTTAGGACAGATGCAACGTGTATCTTTCACCTCTGTGTCCACCCCCACCCCCTGCAAGCACGGTATCTTTCACAAAGCCAACATTAAATGATATTTCATGAATGAAGTAAGTGAAGCGCTCTAGTTATAGCCCAGACGGTGAGCTAAGTAGCCTTTTCAGATTTATAATTATGTATGAATCCCCATACTTGCATATGAAACTTCTGCATTTCTACATTTGTGCAGATATGTGTGTCTGTAAATATACAAAGGTCATCCTAATACATCCAGTGTTGTCAGCCCAAAATACCAGATTGCTGAGCACTAAATTATGAGATCAAATACACTAACGCCAATGACCCAGAAAATATTTCAGAAGAAAGCACTGTGTCAAAGAGTCAGAAATTCTCTTTCTTGTGGTACTTTTTCAAAATGACTGATTTGGACACAGTATCTTAGTTGAGGGTCTTCTAGATCTAGTCTCTGTCACTAGAAAGAAAAAGTCGATATGAGTCACTCAGAGAAACTCAGCTTGATACAGACCTCAAGACAGAAAATTTCTTTTCCCTTTTGTTGTTAATATCTATTTATCCCTAATGGGCATTTTTAAATCGTGTTTTGTTGTTCTGGACTGCCTTATGGAAAATACAGACTACGATTGTGCCTACGAATGCATAGATTTAAGTAACATTAGTGCATTATCTAAATTCTAGACAATTCCAGACTGAACTTTTTCATTATGTCATTACAATATAGGAAATTGCCTTGGTCTTTCCTATCTGTGCCCCTATACTGTGACAGAGACCACATCTCATTAAGTTTATATAATTCCTTATACCTAGAGTACAGTGGCCTTCAAAATTTTTGTTGAATTTCACTCTGTAGATAATGGAAAACTAATAAAACAATGCAAAATCAAGTGAAAATAAGAAAATTATCTAATTCATTTTACTGTTTGATGTAATAATAATAAAACTGGATGATTGGGCTTCCCTGGTGGTGTGGTGGTTGAGAATCTGCCTGCCAATGCAGGGGACACAGGTTCGAGCCCTGGTCTGGGAAGATCCCACATGCTGTGGAGCAACTAGGTCCATGAGCCACAACTACTGAGCCTGCACGTCTGGAGCTTGTGCGCCACAACAAGAGAGGCCACGACAGTGAGAGGCCCGCGCACCACGATGAAGAGCGGCCCCCGCTCGCCGCAACTAGAGAAAGCCCTCGCACAGAAACGAAGACCCAGCACAGCCAAAAATAAATTAATTAATTAATTAATTTAAAAAGAAAAAAACTGAGCTAAAGCTCAAGCCCTCTTTTAAAAAAAAACTGGATGATTAAGGCCTCCAGATGCTAACTTATCCAGTTTAGCAGGTTAATAGAGAATGTAAGAAATTATCTGAACATCAAATTTAGAAAAACAACTTTTGCCACTGTCAAGATCTTTGAAGTATAAATCATCTTCAGCTTGAATTAGCCACAGACTATTCCAATCCTCTGTCTTTGTTTTGCATGTGTAATCATAGATCAAGATTAAGTGTTTTATTTAAGAACCTATTTAAAAGACAGTGGTGGCTAATCATTTAAAATTAGCTCCTTGACTGCCACTGCAAGCCATGCACAACCAAAGCTGGGGCTTGATCCTCATTACGCAGATGGACTGTCCACTTGTCCCAAATTCATTAACTCAAAACCCTGTTTCTAGCACTCCCTCTCATTGGGGAGGTCTTGCTCTCACCCCTGAAAGCATTATTGCTTGGGGAGGAAAGATGGCTGTTTTAAATGAATCCAAAATATGGGAAATCTATACAAAATCCCATAAGTAAAAGAAATTCTCACCCTAAGACTGTGTTCTTTATTTATAATTTTGACTCACCCTATTCTCAGATACTGGAGGACTTGGTATGCCTTGGAGGAGACTGTAACAGACCCTGGGGGGAAGATAGAGGTGCCCTGGGCAGTTACAAAGCCTATATTGCACTTCAAAGGCAATCACCTCTGATAGCTCTAGATTTTTAAGGATTGCTTAGCTTTTCTAAAAGCAGCCTTTGGACTCTAGGAACTGTCTTATCTGTCTTCCGTTTCATACTTCAAATTCTGTCTTTTTAAATGGGGATTTATTTCTCTATGGAATTCAAGAGGATTTGCATGTCTAACAAGAACGAACCTCTTTGGAAGGAATTGAGGAGGGTTCTTTGAAACCACTGAGGTATCTGACAGATTACAACTATGGACAGAAAACACCATTGACATTGAAAAGCTGACCACTTTTTTTTTTTTTCTGGAATAGTTATTTCCTGGACTGCATTGTGGAAGCCAAAGCAACATTAGCTTAAACTGTACTTACCAAATATATTGAAATTAAGCCAGGGCTCTTATCAAAACCAAGCCAGTATTTTCCCTCGCTTTTTCACATTCCTTTCCAAGTTTGCTGAGCTTCCTAGACATTTATTTTAAAAGGTTGTTTCTTCGTGGGCTCATGAACTTTACTTTTACTTTACTTCACTTTTCAGACAACTTTACAAAAACTGTTTAAATTTAACACATATTCAGTAACTATCTCCTGAATATTTACTATAGACTCAGGACTACGCCAAGCCAATCGAATTCTAAGGGCTTTTCTCAGATGTAGCAATGAGCTTGGCTTCTGATACGTTTATTCTAGACTTTCTTTAATTTAAGGACTTCTCCAAGTGAAAGCCTGTCAGCTTACTTTATCTTTTTTGCTCCAGAAAAGTGATTTGCCCAACTGAAGGGCAATTGCTTTAGCTGAGGACCTTTGTGCTTAAGTACCAGAAACGACGAAGCATAGATTCCATTTTTAAGTAGTAACTGTAGTAGTCCTGGATGCCTGTAAGTTGCTTTTGAAACCATCATTTATTTCATTGTTTTGGCCCTTGGAATCACTCTAGTCTGGAAGCAGTAGGTCAGAGAGGGTTGTGGGAATCCAGCCTGCCTAGCAAGGATAGAGACCTAGAATCTGGTGGGAAAGGCACAGACACCTGCTACAGAGGATAGCTCTGGTGACGCAGAGAGGAAGATGCAGCAGGCTATCCCAGGAGAATGACCGTCTCAGGTGCATTTTAGCAAGTGACTGGCAAGAAACAGTAGCAGAGTTTCAAAACAAGAGGCAGAACTCTGCCCTGGGGACATACAGGCAATAGTCAATATATAAGAGTCAGACAGCTACACATTGTTCTTTCTGAAAATATAAGCAAATGTGTACATAGATTCCTATTCTCAGCACTCTTTTTTTACAAAATTTTATATTCTTTTCCATTGTGGTTTATCCCAGGTTATTGAATATAGTTCTCTGTGTTATACTGTAGGAGCTTGTTGTTTATCCATTCTATATATAAAAGCTTACATCTGCTAACCCCAAACTCCCACTCCATCCCTCCCCCAACACCCTCCCCCTTGGCAATCACCAGTCTGTTCTCTATGTCCATGGTTCTGTTCCTGTTTCATAGGTAGATTCATTTGTGTCATATTTTAGATTCCACATATAAGTAATATCGTATGTATTTGTCTTTCTCTTTCTGACTTACTTCACTTAGTATGATAATCACTAGTTGCAACCATGTTGCCGCAAATGGCATTATTTCATTCTTTTTCATGGCTGACTCATATTCCACTGTTTATACGTACCACATCTTTATCCATTCACCTCTCAATTCCTCACCACGTTTTTTACACCGAAAGTAACTTTTTTCTACACTTTGCTTTTTTCACTGAGTGAATTCTGAAGATCACACCATCGTAGCCCCCATTTCTCTTTTACAGCTACACTGTGCTCCATTGTGGATGTGCCTTGGCTCAAGGTACTGAAGAACATTTGGGCCGTTTCCAGTCTTTTCTTCTTACAGTATTAGAATTAATAGCTTTGTGCATAGGTCCCTTTGTGTTTTTGCCATTTTATTTTTCAGATAGATTCCTAGAAGTGGGTTTGCTGATTCAAGGTATATGTACTTTTGCTGGGTGCTGCTATACTCCATTCCATAGAGGCTGTGTCATTTTGCATTCCCATCAGCAGTGAAAATCAAGAGTAGATGATGTTATGTTGGAGAAACAGGGTAGGAATGTGAGATACTTCAAATCCGGTGCTTCCGTTTTCTGTTGAAATTGAAAACAGGGTCATCAGTGAATCGAGACAGAGGTAAGTGTGTGGTTGCCATCTCAAGAGGAGCGGGGAAGCGTTGGAGTAGCTGAAGCTGAGAAACAAGGTAGGATAGAACTAATCAGCAGTTTTGAAGGCTCAGCCTAGACTCTGGTCTTTGAGTTTCTCCTCGCATCAGTCAGCATAGTAGAGCAAATTTCTTCAGCAATGGTTCATGGACCAAGTACAGGATTTTAAGAATGCAAGCAGAAGGGCTTCCCTGGTGGTGCAGTGGTTGGGAATCTGCCTGCCAATGCAGGGGACACGGGTTCGAGCCCTCGTCCAGGAGGATCCCACATGCTGCGGAGCAACTAAGCCCACGAGCCACAACTACTGAGCCCACGTGCCGCAACTACTGAAGCCTATGCACCTAGAGCCTGTGCTCCACAATGGGAGAAGCCACCGCAATGAGAAGCCCACTCACCACAACAAAGAGTAGCCCTGCTCACCGCAACTGAAGGGGGCCCACGCGTAGCAATGAAGACCCAACGCAGCCAAAAATAAATAAATAAATAAAATAAATTTTTTAAAAATGCAAGTGATTGACTTAATCTATGTCAGGGTTGGGGTCGTATAGACAGGGCGTCCATGGCACTGAAGGTATTGTCAAGAGAATGGATTCTAGGCTGGATGAAGAAGGAAATGAAGCTAATAAGGGTCTAATGAGGAAGAAGTTAAGGGACCAAAGTCCATGATGAAGAGTCAAGATGGGTGTTGTAGAAGGAGAGGAATGAGAAAGCCAGATGAACATGACGCTTGGATCAGAGTGTGCAATTTTAGAGTTTGAGATTTCAGATTTGGAGCAGTGCCAGGTGATAGCAAGGTCCTGGGGGCCATGGGAGTCAACAGATAAATTGGAAGGGAATTGAAGTTCAGAAGGTTGAGAAGCTTAGAGGCAAAGGCATTAGAAAGACATTGGAGTCCCCTGGGATAGGGCTAGAGTTGACCAAATTGTTTGATTACTGAAGGAAATATCTACTGATATTTCACTCTGATAGAGCCTATTTCCTAAGAGTTCATAAAAGAATTGTTAAGTGAACAAAAGAATGAAAAACCCAGCTGCTGTAGAAAAGACGTATCAGCTTTTAGGAGATAATATGGTTTAGGGATATTAATGATATCTACCACCAGTATTTGGGACAGTATTACTGACTTCTTCTGTGATTTTGTCTCTGATGGCTGACTAGTAAGGGAAATTGGCATATATCTTTCTTTGTGTCTTATTTTTCTCTATATGTGAAGAAATATATAGTAAAAAAGATGTATAAAGGAAAAATTGGGAACTCAGAGTTTTGCAAGGTCCCAGTATTGTTGCTAGTCATCTGTGACCTTTGGCAAGCCTCCTTTTTCTTCATAAGAAATGGTTTTGGGTAATCTCTTCATTCACTTCTAACTCTAAAATTCAGGTGTCTATGACTGTGGAAGTTGAAGTAAGTCAGAAAGTAAAAATTCCAGTTGTATTCATACATCTAGTCTGAAATTATTTTGGTTTCAAATTGTTTTGAAGACAAATATTGAAACTCTTGAATTGACCTTTTAAAACTGCTTAAGGGAAATCATGCCAGTTTCTTGACACAAAATAAGATTCAAAATGATAGAAACACCTCTCAAATATTCCATGACCTTAAACCAAAGGTTATCTCTGAAAAGATCTTCCCCATGAAAGCTAGACATCTAAGAAGTCAGATCTTGCGGTCTTGATCAGGTCAATAACATATAGGTTTCCCTTTCTACCTATTTTAGGTTTCTTTATACAACAAAAACTAACTTTTCTGTAGCTCTTGGATGGATGAGACACAGCTCTTTGCCCTTGAGATAATTACACACTAATAGGGGAGATAAAACCGTGTGGCAATATAAACAAAGAACCACAGTCCAAAGTAGGCCAAATCCCATAAGAGTAGTAGAAGTAAAAATAGATCCCCAGGTTATTTTTTAAAGGTGTTGAGAAGTAGAGCGTAATTGAAATATTCCCATTTCTCATTTCTTATCTTTAGACCATCTTTTTTCCATTTTCATGTCTATTTTTATCTAAATGATTTGCTTTTGTATACAGAAGTTGGCTATATTGCCAATTATTTTTATTCAAATGCTGTGCTTACAGGTAAGTATAGCATTACTAAGATGCACAACTACAATGCTATTTTTAAGTGTCGATAGAGAATTTTAGACTCTTTGCGATTCAGTTAACCAAAGTGGATTGTCCACTTTCTGTATAATGTTAATCTCTCCCGATTTTTCGATCTTGGACATTTCAAAGTTCTTTCACAATTAGACAAGAGAAAGAAACTGAGATACAAATTAAATTAGCTTAACTGGATGCCTCTAAGTAGCTTTGGTGTTTTAAAAAAAAAAACCTTCTTTATTGGTGCTCCCATAGCACTTTATGTGAACTTGTACTTGAAAATGCATTGCACTGTATGGTAATCCTTTGCTCAAATGCCCGCCCTCACCTCTCACCCTTTACCTGCTTCTTCTCTCCTCCATCCTTTCCTTCCTCCCTTCTTCTCTTTCACCAGAATAGAACATCTAGGGGACAGGAACCTGCCCTATTCACTTTTGTATTCCTTGTACCTTGTACAGAGATAAACACTGGACGGCTGGCTGGATGGGTGATGGGTGGATGGATGGATGGGTGGGTGGATGGATAGGAGGCAACAATAACTGAACTCTTCCACAAGATCTGGAGAACCACACAGGATTGTCTTTTAACCATGAAACCACCTGCCAAGTATCGACCTCACTTTCAATGAGTTTCTGACTCCTGTTCTATCAAATGGTTTATTTAAATGGCCTAAGAACCAATGTCTCTAAAAGTTTCTCAAAACCTCTCCTAAGTTAAGCCTGGCCTCTGAAAATGAAGATACTGGAATATTTTTTGGGTTTTTTTGCGGTACACAGGCCTCTCACTGTTGTGGCCTCTCCCGCTGCGGAGCACAGGCTCCGGACGCGCAGGGCCAGCGGCCACGGCTCACGGGCCCAGCCGCTCCGCGGCATGTGGGATCTTCCCGGACGGGGGCACGAACCCATGTCCCCTGAATCGGCAAGCGGACTCTCAACCACTGCGCCACCAGGGAAGCCCTGGACTATTTTAAAACTCACTGCAGACTGATGCAATGCACTCTTCCAGCCTTATGGAGGGGTCTCTCTTCTCCTTTTGCTCCCTCCAGGCTGGCCATCTAGAAGGTTCCCAATTAACAGGATCTTGCAGTTCTCCGCTTCGCTTTAGCCATTCAGATGGGATTTAAAGAAAGACACTGGAAGCGTAACTGCAGAAAATAGAAATAAAACTCAGAGCCTTAGGGAAATATTTATGTGCTAAAATTATAAGCAGATTAGAAAGTTAGGTGAATTTTAATGATGTGGGGCATTTTTATAAGGAAGAAGACTCTCAGCAAAAGAAGAGTGATGACACCTCTGCAAAGGGCAGGTGACCGCAGTCCTCCGCTGTGAGTATGTGACTCTGATTGCCCAAAAGCACAGGCATTGCAATGCCACTGATTGGTCACCAGGAAGTAGAACATTTCAACTGCTCTGCACATGAGACTTGCTTGCTTCTAACAAAAGGGCCTTCAGTCAGACACCTAAAGTCTGTGGCAGCACCCCACTTTAACACGGAACCCACCAAGAACTTTGGGAAGGCTGATTATTCAACTCAGTCCAGAACTCGTGCAGAACGCTGTACTCACCAAAAGCCACCAGACCATCGGGAATTCATATAAGTTATTTGAGATGAAAATCCAGGGTGCAGAATCCCTCAGGGCCACTGCCCATAGGAGGGAAAATGCAGGGTCAAATCCACAGGATTCACCCTCAACGAGACCTTTCTCATCCATCATTGGAAGCAAGCCACTATTCAATTTTCTCTCTTCTTCCCCTTGATACCTCTGTCAAGTTGTCAAGCTATACTGGAGCTGCCATTTTCACTTTCATATGAATATCTTAGGCTTCATTTCTGCATATAAGTAAAATTGTTCACTGTATTTAAAGAAGGTTTAGGGGAGAAAAAAATACAAAGCAAAATGAGAACCTGGCATTGTGCCTTTTGCTCTTTCTTCTCCACTAAAGAACATTCATTTCTGATGCCTTAATTTCTTAAGTCTTTTACCGTTTTTACCCTAAGCCTCCTATTTTAAGAAACCAATGAATCTTTTGCTTTTTTATTCCCCTATAGATCTTAAGACTCTAGCTAGTATCTAAAACATTTCCAGGGACTTCCCTAGTGGAACAGTGGTTAAGAATCTGCCTGTCAATACAGGGGACATGGGTTCGAGCCCTGGTCCGGGAAGATCCCACATGCCACGGAGCAACTAAGCCCGGGCACCACAACTAATGAGCCTGCACTCTAGAGCCCAGGAGCCACAACTACTGAGCCCACGTGCCACAACTACTGAAGCCCACGTGCCTAGAGCCCGTGCTTCGCAACAAGAGAAGCCACCGCAATGAGAAGCCCACACACCGCAACGAAGAGTAGCCCCCACTCACCGCAAGTAGAGGAAGTCCACGCACAGCAGCGAAGACCCAATGCAGCCAAAAATAAATTAAATAAATATTTATTTAATAGAATAAAATAAAACATTTCCAGAAAGAGCTTTGGATCATCTCCATTAGTCCTAAGGTTAGGTAAAATTAAACATGATAATTTATAATTTAGAAAAAGTATTTGTTTCAGTTTCTTTACAACTAAAATATTCAGTAGCTTCGAAAGAGTTTAAAAGATACTCTGTAGAATTCAAACTACATAATGAAAGAAAGCTGCTTCCGTGATTTTATGTAAAAAATCATTTCCTCTCTTAGAGTAGAAGCTGGTTTGCAAATTAACGAGGTGGAGACAAAATAGAGAACTGCATTGTAAGTGAGTGACTCACAATGTTTTGACTTTTTAAAATATATCTTTCCTGACAGCAAAGACTGCCTTGTCATTTGATTGCTTTCTAATTAATGTTAAATTTTCCATTATAAATATCACACTTTTGCACCAGAACTACCAGTCCTGACCTCATATTACCTGTCCTTGAAGGACGCACTGGGCAATTTTAACTGTGGGCGTCTGTGATTACAAAGATGTATCTCTTCATATTCTAACCCCGAGATGTGGTACAATCAGTGCCACCATAAGAATGCTTCCATTAATAGCAGAGAAACAAATCAATGTTTGTTTGCTTGCAAGTAAAATTAGGTACTTGCTGATAAGTACGTGTTCCTTGCTACTTTTATTTACAAAGAATTTAACCAACCATGAAGTATCCTCAACAAATAAATCCAAGGTACGGTACTCATAAACTATTGAAAATTCTATTTTTTAAAAGAGAAAACTGTATGTTATGCAAAGTAGAAGGTGGATTGAGTAGATAAAGTGAATCCAAGACACAAAATATGTCCAACAGAGCAGACCCTGCTTGAAGTCCCTGCCTAGAGGCTTCATGCAAACTTAAAAGAAAAATTCGACCTGGAGGAATACTGCGACCCATTTGGATTCTCTGAACACACACAAAAAATATGTTTGCAAATAGAAAATCAAAGCTGTATTTAAAAGGCTTCAAAGTCAGACTATGCCAGAGGTGGGTCCTGAAAGCATCAGTGTCTCTCTGCCTACGTGCTACCATTTTTAGTAATTTAGATTCGCAGTAGCCCAGGGTGGCCTCCCTACTGTCTGTGAACCCAATGGACAAATTTTAAAATTAGCCTTGGTATCCACTGAATGTTCTGTGATAAGATTTACATCTGGAACTAATCAGTTCTTACATTTAACTTCCAATTCATTTCTTCCTTGCTATTGGAGTTGAGGTAGAGAATTCATTTTTTCCCAACCTCCTAAGACGCTGGTGCTAGTACATCTGTCTACAGAACTGTCTTTCTCCACTTGAATTGAGACTATGTTCAATCTCTTCTTCTGGCATGTCCTGCTCTAAGTTGACTTTTCCGTAGGTGTTTTTCCCCACCATTCCTGATTCATTCAGCAAATATTTATTGAGCGCCTCTCCTCTGCCATGCACTGAAGGAGAGCTTTGAACAGTGAAGGAATATAAACTTTTCATTCTACCCCTACTTATCTCCTCCATATCCTTTATGTGAACCATCACTTCCTCAGGAAAGCATCCCTGACCTACAGTCTAGGTCAGTCTTCTTTGTTGTAGAGCACCTTAGCCTTTCCTTTACAGAATGTATTTGTTCGTAAATAAACTCATTTACTGGTTATTTTACCAATGCCTGTCTCCCCTACTTAAAAACAGGAACCATGTCTGCTTTTGCTCACCAGTTTATCCCAGTGCCTGACACACAGCAATGCTCCGTTAATTGGTGAATTGATTGGTAGGTGGTGAACAGATGAACTGATGAATGAAGCGTGGTTTCTTCCCTCCAAGGGCTCGTAGCCTCTTACAGAGAAGTAAGCATAGCTCAGTGTGGAAAAATAGGTTTGGGGCAAAATGATAAACAGCTTTGCTAAGGTGTTTCAACATTATCTTGTAGGCAATGAGAAGCCAACAAAAATGTCAAAACAATTAAGATAGTGTTTCAGGAGCCTTCCTGAGGTGGCAGGATGGGAAAGGGGGAGTAGGGAGGCAGGAAGATCAGGGAGGGGTCATGGAGGGTGAGGTTTACACAAAGGCAGAAGCCGCAGAACAGTAGAAGTGGAGGGGCTGAATCACAGTATCCAGACATCCCTCTGCTTTCTTAGGAGATCGATAACCTTTGCAAGGCATACCCTCCAGAGGATGGTTCCCCGCCTATAGAGAGAGTAGGGCCTGGCTCGTAGAAACTCTCTGACTCAGGGGACCCACGCAGCAAAAATATCCTTGAGCCAGGGGCTGATCCAAACTTGGACTTGACACACATGACAATATCAGCAGAACACCAATTTGCTACGTTTCTTCCTGGCCATTTCTCAGACAGTTTCAGGAAGGTTGAAACTCCAGGTTAAGTCAGACAGTTAGTCAACCAATATTTATTTAGCATGGGCCGTATATCAGGAAGTGGGGATAGAAGGATTAGAAAGATGGGCATGAATGCGGCCACTGCCCTTGCAAAGTTTAGGGACAGATGAGCAAAACAGCAAATGAGCACATGCAGCTCAGTGCAGTAAGCATCCTGATAGGAAAGGCACAGGGAGCAGCAACCTGGTCCCAAGGGACACGTGGTCCCAGAGGACATGTGAGCTAAGCTGGGAACCAACTGAGGCCAAGAGTTAATCGGTAGAGGGCTTCCCTGGTGGCGCAGTGGTTGAGAATCCGCCTGCCGATGCAGGGGACACGGGTTCGAGCCCTGGGCCGGGAAGATCCCACATGCCACGGAGCAACTAAGCCCGTGCACCACAACTACTGAGCCTGCACTCTAGAGCCCGCGAGCCACAACTACTGACCCCGAGTGCCACAACTACTGACCCCGAGTGCCACAGCTACTGAAGCCCACGTGCCTAGAGCCCGTGCTCGGCAACAAGAGAAGACCGCGCACCACAACGAAGACCCAACACAGCCTAAAATAAAAATAAATTTATATTAAAAAAAAAGAGTTAATCAGTAGAGAAGTAGTAGAAGAACATACCAGGCAAAGGGCCCAGCATGCGCTTAGACTCATAAACAAGACAGAACATGGCATGTGAGAGGCAGTGAGAGGGGTTCTCGAGCACGGGATGGGGAGGCAAGTGGGCGAGGAGACAAAAGGGGCAGGAGGTGACAGAGAGCCTGTTGAGTTAACCGGGGACAAGATCACCCAGTGACTTGTGATCCACATCAGGAATTGAGCTTCATGGTGAGGGTGATGGGAGATGGGCTTTGCATTTTGGAAAGCTGATTGGTTCCAGGGTGGCCAACACACTCAGGAGGAGCAGGGCATGGGGAGAAAAGACAGTTCCAAGGCTGAGGCGTTCATCTGGGCCAGATGATGGTGGCCTGCACTCGGGGAGCAGCGGAAGGGATGGAGAGTGACGAATAGGTGTGAGAAATATTTCAGAGGTTGATTTGTTAGGCTACGGGACTGATCGGTGAAGAGGGAAGGAGAGAGGAGGTATCCAGGATGCTGGCATCACTGTGGGACAGTGGGGCCTTTCACTGCGCAGAGAGCACAGAAGAGGAATATTTAGGCGACAGAGGAGAGATGGTGAATTCGGTCTGAGGTATGTTGGTAAAAAAGTACCCATGGGGCAAGCCGGGGGAAGTACTCAGTGGTTCGTTGGGTCAACAGATCTGGAACTAAGCACAGAAATTTCCACAGTCTTTGTGCTGCTCTGACTGATCGTCGTTCCCATGTTGGCATATTTCACAGCAACCTGGGCTTTTGAGTCAGAGGAGACCTTGGTTCAAGTCATTTATGAGCTGTGTGAGCTTGGACATTGCATTACTAAACCTATTTCTTCATCACAAACTGGGATCGTGATATTACCTACTTCAAAGGACAGAGAAAGAAATGAGATAGTGCTTAGCCTCAATAAATCCTTAGTGGTGGGTGGTAGCACTTAGCCTCAATAAATCCTTACTGGTGGTAGTGTAGCAGGATGGAAATGTAGATTTGAGCACCACCAGTGTATAGATGGTATTGGGAACCACTGGAAGAAATGATGAAGGGAAAGAAGAGTGTATGAAAGACCATCAGCATTGAAAGGATATGTAAAGGACATACACAGCGGAGATTGGGAAGTAGCCAGGTGGGTAAAAGGAAAATGCAGAGCGCGCCAGCACATCATGGAAGCCAAGGGAAGAGGTACCCGGGGGAAGAGGGTCCGTAGACTAAAATCCTACCGGTGGGTCAAGAAAGGTAAGGGCTGTAGAGTGACATGGAATTCTGAGACAAGTAGGATCACTGACCCCTGAGACAGCAGTTTCAGGAGAAGGGCGGAGACAAGCAAGATTAAGGCAGATTGAGAGAAGTCGCTAGATATGGATCACTCTTCACTATGCAAACACTTTTTGGAAAAAGAAAAAAAAAAACAGCACAGGGCAGGGGCATAAGAGAAAGTTAAAAATGTTTTCTGACTGTAGAAATGCTTTTGCGTCAGTGCACTGGTTCAGTGTGTTACAAAAAGACCTTCAGGGCCCGGATGTGGACGCCCCATTCTAGCTTTTTATCGTGCACTGACAGCCACTGGCAAAGGAAAGGAAAAAGAGTCATTCTAAAGTCTCTTCCTATAGAGCAGCCTTCTTGAATACACCATCCAAGCATAATGTGTTTATTCTGTTCTCAAGGCTCTTTTGAAAAGGAATTAAAATCTCTACAGCATCAGTAGCAATTTTCTGCAGTGCATGCATATTCACATGGAGAATTCATTTTCCCATTGAGAGCATTACGAGGTCTCTGTTGAGCAGACGCTCTGACAAGAGCCTGCATCTTTAGGCTCCACGTCAGGGTCTTCTAAGACCGGCCTTGCCTTCCCAGCGACACTAACAGAGAGAACGTACAGATTCGGGATGTGCTTATCCTTGTGTGGACATTGTACGGGATCTATATTAGGACCTTTAGCCTCAAACCAAACAAGCTTTATTTCCTCCAAACACATGTACACACACACCAGCACACACTCACAGACACACACACAGTCATACACAGGCACACACCATTCAAAGCCTTTCACCTGGAAATAGCATTTAACAGCCAAGGGAACTGAGGCACCAAAGGATTCATTTTTAGATAAACATCACTGATCGAACCAGAGCCAGAAGCCTTCTCATTAGCCAGCGCTGCTTCTTAGCCAGGGTTTTCATCATCTCCAATTTTCAGCATCACCTCAGTGGCGTGACTTGCTGCGGGTGATTCTTACTGTACAATCTCAAGTTTGCAAACCACTGCACTAATGCCTTCTTTACCAGGACAGTCTCTGGAGCCAGACTGGCTAGATTCAAATCCTGCTTCTGCCACTTACCAGCTATGGGCGATTCACTTAATCTCTCTGTGCCTCCATTTCCCACTTTGCATAATAAGGACAACAGAATCAGCTGGCAGTGTAGTAGGGAGGACAACACGAATTAACATATGTCAACTGTTTAGCACTGTGCTTGGCCCTTAACCACTTGGTCTTTCCTTTTCCCCTCTGTAAACTAAGGATGATAATTGTACCTACTTTCAAATATGTTTGAGACACTGATATGAGCTAATGCATATAAATGCTCAGTTGTCACTTTTAAACATCTCCCTCCATTTAATTTATGTCCCCATCAAAGCTTGCCTGGAAAATCAGGATAGTTGGTGGGCTAGTTCATCAGAATTTTTGTGCGTCTTCATGGTGGGTCATTTTTCCATTGATTTAGTCCCTTAATTTATCTCACTTTCCCCACTTTTCATGTTGTGTTTGTAACAACTCAAGGCATGAAACCCAACTTCACATGGAAAGGATCGTCGTGGGTTGTGGTGGATGGGAGATGGTTTGTGGCTCTCCTCTTGTATGAAAATACATGAGGTGATCCAAACAACTAAATTGAGGGAAAACCTCCACTATATTTAGAGTTTCATCACTCCAACATCCATAGGCTTTGAGAGACAAGTCACAAAGAAGGTGGACACATGCCCTAGAGTGACCTTACTTATTAACTCAGTTCAAAGTGGGAACTAGCTTTTATTTTTCATATAAATTTATTTTTATTTTTCACTTTTCATATCCTGCATATGTTTATTTTTATATTTTTTCATATCCTGTATCTATAAAAGATACATATATCCTGTATATGTAAAAGATATTTATACAACCTATCACATGCCATGCAGTGTTCTACCCACTTTAGATATGGTATTTATTCTTTATAACAACTTTGTCATGTGGTGCTAATGTTATCATTACCCCCTTTTTATATGTGAGGAAACTGAAGCACAAAATGAATAAGTAGCTCAAGGAAGATCAATCCAGTAATAAGAAGCACAGCCAGCAGTTGGACCCAGATAGCCTGGAGCCAGAGGCCACATACTTAAGTGTCATGCTGCCCATCTCTCAATAATTAACACCTGAGATAACTCCAGAGGATGCTCAAGCCCAGGTTTCATTTTATAGGCAAGGGAATAAATGTTTAGGAGAAAGAGTCCGACCTTTTGAGCAGTCTCACGTACCTAGAAACTTAGTTATTGCTCTTTCGCTCAGAAATGCACCACTGATTCAAGTGAGATAAAGCTTAGCAGCAAAACTAATTTAAGTACCAAAGTGTGGAACTCCTTCTCTTTAAAGTATACGATTTCTAAAGCAAAGATACTTTTTATGTAACATCTGTATTTCCAGGAGAAAGCTAGGTGAGTTTGGGAGCGAGCATGATGGAATAGAGACACCTACTGGTGAGAACGAGCCTCACTTCACAGATTTCTATCAGTTACTTTAAGAATGACTGATTCTCACCATTATTTGAAACAGATTGGATATGGACAGGATATTATATTTTTAAAGGAAAAAAATCAGATGTCTCCAACTATTTATATAACAACTCAAGTACAGGATCTCCACTCTCCCTTATAGGAATACCAAGCTATTGATATATCTTAGGATCTTGCATCAATCAGCTCTGAGGCAAACACCAGTCTGGGTGCAAAGTCCCCGGGGCCCTTCATTACTCTCATTTCAAGTCAGAAGACCTTAACTGAACACTTGCATTCCAAGGAGAGGTGAGAGAGAGGCTCCTCCCACAAAGCATTCCCTTCTCAGAAGCCAGGAGCCAAGATGCCTTGAGGCATCTAGACAGGTGCTTTCCATCCAGTCTGCAGCTCCCAGGAATCAGACCTGGTCTGATCAGATCAGATATTCTTGTCGTTTCTGGGTCACTCAGATGTTACTTTGATTCCCCAGAGATGACATTCTCCCATCAAAAATGTCATGAATGTGTAATCATTTGAATTCTCTCCCATACCATGTCAATTGGTTGAGGTTGGAATTGTACATTGAAAATTGGACTTTTCTAAGTTTTTTCTAGGAGAAAGAGTTCAGAAAGGAGAAATGGGGGAAAATGGATGATAGAAAATGACATTTAGGAGAGGAGAACACTTTGTAGGGAGATGGCAGTATCACCCTTTGGCTTTGGTTTCGTTAGTTAAAACACTTAGGATTCTGATTAAACTTTCTAAACTTCCTAGCCGTAACCATGTATAATTGAAAAGTCTTGATGGCTTTAGAAGAAATCATTCTTAGTTGGGTTGTTGGGATGCAATAGTTTCTTTTGTTTGGTTTTAGTTTTGATGTGGAATGTGGAGTCAAAGTAAGAGAATGTGCCTTCCTGAAAGTGCAATTGAATGATACAAAAGTGATCAAGGCATTCAGTGATCCAAACAGGATAGCTTCATCTATGGGGTTGGATGAGAAAATTTAAAACAAGTTCAGGAGAGACATGCACACTGGCATTGAGAATATAGCCAACTATTGAGATGTAACACTGAATATTAAAATAAATTTATGAATACTACCAATTAAATTTTATTTATTCAGCACCAAAGTGTAAGCATTGTGTTTGGAGCTCTAAAGAAAACAGATCTCAGTCAGATCTGTCCTGACCCTTGAAGAGTTGTAATCCAGAAGGAGAGATGAGACAAATGACAAATCTCTGAGACAGCAGGGGGAAGCCACTGGAAGAGTGAAACAGATAATGGCAACAAAAGCATGCTCCACTCCTTGAACTCCCTCTTCCTCCACATCTGTTTCACCCCCAGAAAGAAAATGGGCAAGACAGGAGGTAATTGAAACAATTAGAAGGTTGATGCAGTTGTTTAGGAACAAAAAGTTGAAGGGTTGAATTAACAGAGGGTTGGGGGGGGAGAAGAAACGGATGGGGAAAAAAAGATGTTAAAGGATGAATGAATAGAATTTAGGGACTTGGATGTAGAGCTTTGGGGAGAAGAGTTATACATAAACATAGATCTATACATAGAATATTAGAGCTGGGGGGGGGGTACTTTAATTCCAGGTTAGAAAAATGAAATAAAGGCAGCACTAACAGAAACAGAAAAATCAAGAGGGATTTGCTGCAGGAAGGTGGGACAGAGGGTGACATCTGAGTTTCCTTTTCCAACTGTCTGTAAGGCTAAAGGGACCGATGGATATGTAGGTGGAAATATCGCCTAGGAGGTTGGACACTGGTCTCATGAAATGATTTCTGAATCAGGAGATCCATGGAGAGCGTCCATGAGATTCTGTGAACCCCCTGAAACCCTATACAAAGAAATTATACTAATTTGTTTAATATTAAGGGTTAATTTGAAATCATCTCTACTCCTGTGTGCTTTTGTAGGTTAGTTTAATATAAAAGACTCTTGGTTATAAAGGAAGTTTCTAGACATAAAGGACAGTAAATCATTAAGTTAAGAGAGAAAACATTTTCTTCTGAGAATTTTTCGATGAGTACTGAAGTTGAGGAATGATATAACTGTTTAGAGAGTGAATAAATCAAAATGAAATACACC
Organism: Aethalodelphis obliquidens; assembly: GCF_003676395.1. NCBI lineage: Eukaryota > Metazoa > Chordata > Mammalia > Artiodactyla > Delphinidae > Aethalodelphis > Aethalodelphis obliquidens. The sequence goes on along the minus strand of NW_020837977.1, from coordinate 4,782,360 downwards.
CATCTGCAGCTAAGAGAAAGCAAGAATTAAAGGGTTGAATTTAGCACCAAACATACTTTCAGTGGAATGAGGGGGAGTGTATACTACAATCAGTTGGCTAAAAGTCAACGTGAAATACGTGAAATATCACCCTTATTATAATGTTCACAATTTAAAAAAAGCCATAAAACAGACAGTATAAATTAGAGGGAATTTATTTATACTGTCCTCAAATGAGCATTTGGTCATTTTATTGAAAATAAAGAGTAAATTCCAAAGTTAAAGGTCTGAGACCTAGTCAATAAATCAAATCTATTTAAAATGTCCTCAACTGGCAATGATATGCCACATATTTAGGTTTTAGTTCAAGCATAATTTTTATCCTGGGGACTTCCCTGGTGGCACAGTGGTTAAGAATCCGCCTGCCAGTGCAGGGGACACGGGTTGGAGTCGTGGTCTGGGAAGATCCCACATGCTGCACCACAGCTACAGAAGCCCGCGTGCCTAGAGCCCGTGTTCCGCAACAAGAGAAGCCACCGCAATGAGAAGCCCGCACACGGCAACAAAGAGTAGCCCCGCTCGCTGCAACTAGAGAAAGCCTGCAGGCAGCAACGAAGACCCAATGCAGCCAAAAATTAATTAATTAATTATCTTTAATAAGACTTTTTATTCTGCCAATGGGGTTGAGATTAGGCGAGAGAAAAGATATTATATACCGTTTATTTAAGCAGTAAATTTTTAAAAGAATGATGGTTCCTTGTACCAAGACATATTCCTCCAGTAATATCAGCCTTATAATTAGGCATGATAGGTGAATGTTTTGTGGTATAATTTAAAAGTTTCCACAAATCAAAAATATCTCCATTGCCTGAGATTCTGCTGATATATTCATTTGGGTCAGGATATAATCCGACTCTCATGGTGATTTCAGGTTGGTAGAACAGGAGTCAGAGGTAAAGACAGGTAGACAGATGTTTCCATGGAGAATGAAAACGACAGGGCAAGGAACGGGCAGCAGTAGCATGTGCTATGTTGGAGAGCCCTGAGCAGCCCCAAAGAGGCTGAGAACTTGGCCTTGCTAGGAAAGGGAGGGGAAGGCACCAGCATGAAAGGTGCAGAGGGGAGAAGGGGAAGCAGGCTGAAGAGTAACCAGGATAAATATAACTTGCCCACAACGTCTCCCAGGCTGGCCTGGATGCCACTATGCAGTTGAGCAATTACATTTTCATTTTCAACCTACCTGGTTATGATTTTGCAGAGAGGAAATTAGTTCTTTTCAGTCTATTTCTACTGTGAATTTTGATGTTCTCTGTGTATCTGCCTAACATGTGGTACCTGACAATCTCCCAACCATATCATTAGGATGAAAACTTTAAAGCAAAAAGACCAAGCAGCATAAAAGTTGTGCCTCTTGCAGCAGTGCTAGGTTATCGTCTGCCTGTGCTTTGTTTCTGCCTAGACTTTCAGAAGCAAACACTATTTATGCAATGAGAGGACGCGGCTGTGGGAATGACACCATGGAGTTTTTCTTATTATGATCACTGTGTTAACTCTTTTATTTATACAAAAGGCTTAGAATTTGTTTTCTTCCGCTTAATGCCTTAGGAAATAAGACTTAGAAACTCTAAGGGCCACAGAGTTTGTTGGATTTGTATTTGCGTAAATAAAAATTTGATGAGAATGACACACATATCCAGTGGGCATTCTTTGGGTTGACTACATAGACCTGGACAAAATCCTAGAAAATGCTTTTCATTTTGTTAAATATTTTTTATTTTTGGTTGCGTTGGGTCTTCGTTGCTGCACACAGGCTTTCTCTAGTTGCATCAAACAGGGGCTACTCTTCGTTGCGGTGCGCAGGCTTCTCATTGCGGTGGCTTCTCTTGTTGCGGAGCACGGGCTCTAGGCGTGCCGGCTTCAGTAGTTGTGGCATGCAGGCTCAGTAGTTGTGGCTCACGGGCTTAGTTACTCCGTGGCCTGTGGGATCTTCCTGGACCAGGGATCGAACCCGTGCTTAACCACTGCACCACCAGGGAAGTTCCGAAAATGCTTTTTAAGGAATTCTAAACCAATGTGTAAATAATGTGACAAAATGAATTTTGTATATTTTATCATATTATATAAATGATCTAAAACCATAAAATAGTACTCTGATATTATGAGAAAGCTGATGATTCCACCTCTCCTGCTGCCCAAACCTTTCAGCCTCCTAGAGGCCAGTTAATGTAGTACAGCTGGCCGGTGACAGCCAGGGCTCGTTAGATTGCAGTTGGATGTGCTATCTTAGTATAATGTGTTTAGTCATGCTCTGCCTGTTTTGAGAGGTCCAATATTAGTTTCTTGGCATATACAAACCTGGCCTGACAATTAGGAGACCTAGAAGCCTAAAAGACAAAGCTGTGCTCAATAATCAACTCTGCAAACAACAGCTGTGGCCACAAATAAAATAGGCTTTTATTTGTAAGTAGTGTGGAAAGGGCTTTCGGTCACCCATATCCTCAAACACAGCTAGCAAATTTATCATCGTCTCCAAAGGAGAGATACAGCTGTTTATGTATAGAAATGCATGTATCTGTATGTATGCATGTGTTCCACCATAGAAGTAAGGTACTTCTATGAAAAATGTTCACCTCTTCACATATTTATGCATCTTCAGCACTACACGGGAGAACAGCTCCACCTGACTCGTTGTCCAGTTGGGGTTCCCCTAGCCCTGTCCACTAAGTGGTCTTCTTTCAGGAGGGGCCACCTAAGGTGTACCCAAAGAACCCCAAGGCTCCAGAAACCCCATTTTGAAAACCGAAGCAGTGATTTTCACTATGGAGATGAAGAAAGATTTTGTTTTAGAAGATGTAGCTTTTAAACTAGGCCTGATTCAAAATAGTTGTGTACCACATAGAGCATAGACTTCTGAACAGACGCTCCTTCCTGCCATTAGAAGGAAAGGGACGTGTGGTAGCCTTCAGACCTGACCTTCCACCTCTCTTTCCTTCTGGTATATGTTTTACAGGCTACAAGAAATAAGGCATGGCCTTATAAGGCAAGGCTGTGACAGGGTGACCACGTGTAAGTCAACAACTGACAAACTTCTACCTAAAAAGTAAGAAATTCAATCATGAGAATGTTTAGGCTTTATATGAAACTTATCTGAACATTTATCATTTAAATATAGTCAGTGTATTTTTATATGTAGACAAAATATCTTGGTGGTTGAATTTTGCCTTGCTAGCCAGGAATCACTATAGACCTAAATCTTCATCTGTGAAAACTATTTGTGGAACAGATGTAATAATATTAGCCACCATTAAATAAGTACCTACTAGGTGCTAAATATATTTAGGCTCTAATCCTGACCTTATCAGCTCTATTACCTGAAGAGTAGATGCCTCATAGCTGAGTGACATAACTGGGATTTGAGTCCAAAACGTGACCTATAAGCTAAGGCTGTAGTTTAAAATGATGGAATCAGTTACTTTAAAATTAACTATGTAAGTCATATATAACTCTCATGTGGTAAATAAACATTTACCTAATCAAAAATTGGGTCTTGGGCTTCCCTGGTGGCGCAGTGGTTGAGAGTACGTCTGCTGATGCAGGGGTTCGTGCCCGGGTCCAGGAAGATCCCACATGCCACGGAGCGGCTGGGCCCGTGAGCCTGCGCGTCCGGAGCCTGTGCTCCGCAACAGAGGTCACAACAGTGAGAGGCCCGCGTCCAGCAAAAAAAAAAAAAAAATTGGGTCTTTTACTTTGAGACAAATCACACAATTGAAAAACCCACATGATATTTAGAAACTGATATCAATCAATGGGCTATCAATAATGTTAACTTCTATTAAATCTCAAATTATTTAATGAAGAGGTTAATAAAAAATGTCCTAAACTGGCAGTAATGACCAGGCATAATTCAATCTATGGCATTTCCTTATAACAAAGATTTCTAACCTTATAAACCTTATAACAAAGATTTGCTAAATATATTTGCTGAGAAATATCATAAAATAAACCACTTGAATCCATTCAAAACCCAAATAGAAACAGAAGTGCAAAAAGTAATAAATAAAAGGTCAGAAATCTAAATGTCAGGACTAAGAAAGGGTCAATATGAAAATAACACAGACGCTATATATAGGTGTATAAGTTGTCAAAGGCATGTTGAAGGACTAAAAGGTCTATCCTTTCGGGGGGACTGTGAAAGGTAACCTACCTTCTCTCCCATTGACAGAAATGATCCACATCTCAGCCTAGGAAATATTAGGTTCATGTTACCTTTATATGGATCATCAGAGTAAAATAATAATTATAATTTAATAATAACTATTATTATTGTTATTACTTGGGGGTAGGAATTATGACCCAGTATACACACACACACACACACATAAATCAACATTTTACAAAACATTACTTACGCTTCCTGATATTTTCTGTTCTATCCTCACCTATTCTATTTCACTTTGTGTGTGTGTGTGTGTGTGTGTGTGTGTGTGTGTGGCCGCACCATGCGGCATGAGGGATCTTAGTTCCCCGACCAGGGATCCAACCCATGCCTCCTGCAGTGGAAGCATGGAGTCTTAACCACTGGACCACCAGGGAAGTCCCCACCATTTCACTTTTTTTACGGCTGATTCTGACTGTCAGAATTTCTGACCCATCAAGGAGTTGGGACGCACAGTTTGAAAAATGCTGTTCTAGGGAGCTGTTCATAGGTAGCTGCCACCCTGATCTGGTGGGATCTGCTTACTAGGGGCTTGAATAACAGAGAGACAGGGATATACAGTACACTTACCGGTGGTTTATCTAAACAATAGCATGAGAATCCCCCAGCACTTTTAACTTATAAACCACCACTAGAGGAAGTGTTTAAAATTGGGCTTTTTGCACAGGGAACTCTACTCAGTACTCTGTAATGACCTATATGAGAAAAGAATCTAAAAGAGAGTGGATATATGTATATGTATAACTGATTCACTGTGCTGTACAGCGGAAAGTAACACAACATTGTAAAGCAACTATACTCCAATTAAAATGTTTTTAATAACATTTATTTATGGGCTTTTTTGCTATTGCTCCACCTCCATTTATAGCTACAGGTCCATTTCTCTTACCTCCTTTATAGCAAAGTTCTTCAAAAACTAACAACAAATGCTGTCTTTTTTTACGCCCTGAATTTTAATCAGCATCTGAAGAGTTTTTTTGAGAAGGCTGCTTTTTCTCTATATTATCATAGCCTGGGTAGCACAGGTGCTAATGATCACAGAAGGAAAGTGTCTTAGTGTACATGACTTCTATAGAAACCATCAAAAAAATTGTTTTATATATATATATATATTTTTTTTTTTTTTTTTTGTGGTTCGCAGGCCTCTCACTGTTGTGGCCTCTCCCGTTGCGGAGCACAGGCTGCGGACGCGCAGGCTCAGCGGCCATGGCTCACGGGCCCAGCCGCTCAGCGGCACGTGGGATCTTCCCGGACCGAGGCACGAACCCGTGTCCCCTGCATCGGCAGGAGGACTCTCAACCACTGCGCCACCAGGGAGGCCCAATTGTTTTATATTTTACTAGAATTTGAGACGTATAACACTGGAGCAGGAACTTATGTAATATATATATATACATATATATACATAAAACATACATAATATATTACATAAAAGAAAAGTATAAATTAGTGCTAAGAGCAATGTGGCTAGTGATTACGTAATCCCTATCATTCTTTTTTTTAATATGTTTCAGATGTACAGCATTATAATTCAACACCTATATACGCCAAAAAAATGATCACCAGCACAATTCTAGTTACCATCCATCTAAAATTGGGTTTTTTTAATTTCCTCACATCAGAGAAATTTCTTGTTGCTACCTTGACCATTTTAATACGGTATCCTATAGTGTGTCCTTATTTATCTTTTTCCTACATCCCTCTGGGGCGAGCGACCTTTACAGCTCTGGACCCACATGTTCTAACTGGTACTGGGCTGCTGTTTAGAATACAGGTGTTCATTATCTACTTAACAATTGTAGCTGTTTACTTGCAACAGTAAATACAACTTTGTTTCTCCCAGTTAAGAACTGTTTCTCCTGCTGACTAGGGTTCCAAACCCCTATGACGTTCCCTCTCCTTTGCAAATAACATTAAATTCACTTTCGAAGGGAATCTATGTTATGGCTCCTTGAGTGTTCTCAACTCTGCCTCTCATTAAAGACCGGACCCTTTCATTGAATAATACAACCAAATTGTATTAATTTCCTAGGGCTTCTGTAACAAACTACCACAAACTGGGTGACCAAAAACAACAGAAATTTATTCTCTCATAGTTCTGGAGGCTAGAAGTCTGAAATCAAGGTGTCTGAAGGCGCTAAAGAGGAATCCTTCCTTGCCTCTCCCTAGCTTTTGATGGCTGCTATCAGTTCTCGGAATTCATTGCCTTATAGCTGCACCACTCAGTCTCCGCCTCTGTTGTCACGTGGCCATCTTCCCTCTGTGTGTGTCTCTCTGGATTTCTTCTAAGGACACCAGCTATTGGATTGAGGGTCCACCCTAGTTGAATATGACCCCATCTTAACTAATTACATTTGCAAAGACTGTTTCCAAATAAGCTCGTATTCTGAGGTCCTGGGTATACATGAACTTTCAGGGGACACTATCAACCCGGTATGCTGACTTTTCCAAAGGACTAGATATTTATCTCTATCAAACTTACCAGTCAGCAACATCTACAGACATGGGCTAAATGGCAATTTCATAGGAAGGAATGTGCTAACTTCAAACAAGAAATTGTAAGAATAGAGTTCTTCTACCTCTAACATTATATACTAGTTAATAATTCTGCCCCAAACTCTACAGTCCATGTTTTTTTAAATGCACTTAGATCATAAAAATATTGGCATTTCTATAGAACGCTATAACTTCCAAAACACTTTCACGTGCATTATGTAATTTCCTCATCACTACAACCTAGTAATGTAAATGAACTTGTCATGATTAGCCCCAGTCTATACTTGGAGAAATTAAGGCTCCATGTCTTGACTCAGGTCGTGCAGTTACTTTTGTAATGCAGACCCAGGAGGAAGGTCACGTGATCTGACTCTTCACCCAGCATTCTTTCTACTGCCAAGTATGCGAAAGTGTTTAAAGTAGTGACTGGGAGAGCAAGGAAGTCTGGGTGAAGAGATCTGGGTGGGAGTAGAGACCACTTCCCCATCATCTGTGAAGCTTTTTTCTAGCTAACTACATCCACGACCCTAGAATCTCTGAACAGTGCTGAAAATCCCCACAAGGCCTAACAACACACCCCTGCTTCCAAAACTGAGATCCACTGGTTAAAAATCTACAGAAGAGCCTCCTAAGCTGATTTTTTTTTAATTTAATTGTGTGGATTTGTGTCTGAGGTCAGAGCTTCTCAAACTTAAATGTGCGTATGAATCACTTGGGAATCTTGTGAAAATAAGTTCTGATTCAGTGGGCCTTTTGGATGGAGCCTGAGATTCTGCATCTCCAGTAATCTCCAAGGTGATGCTGCTGATTCGTGGACCACATTTTGATTGATAAGCTCTGAAGTAGCCTTCGTGATAGAACCCGGGAAGGACTCTATACAGATAACAGAATGAGTCTATGTGATTGTAGAAAATGTCCACATCCGACAGCTACAAACAGCAGGACCTCTCTGCCCAATTAAACCCCTCCTTAATCCCTAATAAGAACAGATGTGCTTGAGCCCATTTAAATCATGGGTCTCCAATGGTTGCTGTCAAAACAAGCCAAACAGAAATCCATTCAAGGCCCTTGTTTGTGATGCTTGGCTTCAGGCCGTGAAGAACACCTGTCATCCATGCAACAGAAGCGTCCATGAGCTGCTGCTGCCCACTGGCCCAGGGACAGCACAGCAGCCTGCCCCCAGGAGCAGGTATCAGGTGAACCCCGCAAGTTCTCTGCAGTCACAGCTGGATTTGGCTCCCATCTAACCTTCCCCTTGGAAGAGCCGCTTCATTTCAGCATGACCCTCGTAAGTCTTCTGTTTTCTGGCATTCCATAATGTTGTCTTAATGATGTTGACCCCAAAACTACTTTCTAGAAGACGTTTGCTGCAGAGATTCATTAAAAGGAAAAATAATGATGGCATTACAGCTTTTGTTGTTTTCTTTCTTTGAAGCTGCTGTGACAGTCTTTAGATATGGGGCTAATGGTGGAAATAAATCCTTGCAGTTCCCTGTTAATGGTGATTGATGAGGCCGACTAGGTGTCCAAGGAACACAGCCAGTTTTTAATGGCACGTTAATTCTGTAAATGTAGAAGACTTCCTTGCAGAAATTGGAAGTTGGAGTGGGTGAGAAATAATTCCACAAATGAGCATGCTTCTTTTTTTTTTTTAATAAAGTGAATGGTTTTTTATAAATTTTTTTATTTTTGGCTGCATTGGGTCTTTGTTGCTGCGCGTGGGCTTTCTGTAGTTGCGGCGAGCGGGGGCTACTCTTCATTGTGGTGGAAGGGCTTCTCATTGCGGTGGCGTCTCTTGTTGCGGAGCATGGGCTCTAGGCACGCGGGCTCAGTAGTTGTGGCACGTGGGCTCAGTAGTTGTGGCTCATGGGCTCTAGAGCACAGGCTCGGTAGTTGTGGCGCACGGACTTAGTTGCTCCGTGGCATGTGGGATCTTCCCAGACCAGGGCTCGAACCCGTGTCCCCTGCATTGGCAGGTGGATTCTTAACCACTGAGCCACCAGGAAAGCCCCCATAAATGGGTTCTTAAACTAGTTTTTGCCCTGTGTGATTTCAGAATGTACACTTAGGGTAAAATTTTATAAAAGAAAATAGTTCTGGCAAATAATATACTGTGTGTCTCATAATGTTTTCATGTACCAAGAAACTGGTGTTTAAGAGAAAAATTTGTCTGTTTCTATTTCAAAACCTAAAGTTCTGGGCTTCCCTGGTGGCGCAGTGGTTGGGAGTCCGCCTGCCGATGCAGGGGACACGGGTTCGTGCCCCGGTCCGGGAAGATCCCACATGCCGCGGAGCGGCTGGGCCCGTGAGACATGGCCGTTGAGCCTGCGTGTCCGGAGCCTGTGCTCCGCAACGGGAGAGGCCACACAGTGAGAGGCCCGCGTACCACAAAAAAAAAACAAAAAAAAACCTAAAGTTCTTATTGGAATTCTTTAATATGAGGAAATATCATTTTCAAAGACAAATTATGATTTATTTAAGTCAAGGATCACTCAGAGTTTCTACCTGTGTAAGATAATAATGGAGATCTGTCAAGGCTACTCAGTCTCCCTGATAAACTTAGTCATAAACATGGCAGAGTCCTAGAGTTCCCAACTGCACAGCAAGTAAGGTTGAAATTCCAGCTTATAGAGTGGTCCCTCGGCATCTGCGGGGGATTGGTTCCAGGACACCTACGGATACCAAAATCCATGAATGCGCCAGTCCCTTATATAAAATGGTGTAGTACAGCCGGCCCTCCCTATCTGGGGATGCAGGACCCGTGGATACAGAGGGCCGACTGTGAACATTTTTATAATCTCTTCCCTTCTTGCCCTTTCCTACTGTCCTTGCAATGGAAACTTCTCTTCTTGTCTTCATTTGCACCCCTACCCCTATCTGTCCCACACATCCTAGTTTGTGCTCTTCTAAATGCACATCTGAACATGTCATTCCCTTGCTTAAAATGTCTATGGCTTCTCCTCCTGACAGCAGTGTCCTCAAGCTTTAGCGAGCATCAGGATGACCTAGAGGGCTTGTGAAAGCACAGGTAGCTGGGCCTCTCTCCAAAGCTTCTGATTCGATATATATGGAATGAGGCCTGCGAATTTGCATTTCTCACGAGTTACTACATAATGTTGATGCTTCTGGTCCAGGGACCACACTTTGAGGAAAACCCACCAAACTCTCCATTAATGCATCCAGCAGCTTTCAGGATTGGTCCATTGCCTAACTTCCCAGAATCGCCCCACCCCCGCTCAGCTCTGTTCCTCCGCCTGCATCAGTCACACCAGACTCCTTGGGTCCCAGAAACCAGGACTGTCGCAAGCTTGTGAAAGCTGTTTACTGCACAGATGACAGAGGCATCGTTCACATTCTAATCTCTTTATTGGTGCCCTCTGGAGGAGACCAGTGCACAGCCTGTACCCTTATATGCAGCAGCCCTGAAATCACCAGGGACTCCTATGGAGGACCCCAGTCAAACAAAATTACTTGGAACTTTCTGAGCAAACCACATAGTCTGGGCTTTGAAGCTTCACTTATCCTGAGAGGTCAGCCTATCGTGCCCATTAACCCCTTTTCTGTGTGGAAACTTCTATCCATCCTTTAAGGCCTCCCTCACAAAAAGAAGATGTATGATTAGAATTGTCCTGAGAGCAAGGAAACATTTTTCCAATAGGAAAAAGAAGGATGATAGAGCTGTAAATACTCCACTGTTCAAAATACTCTGTGTTCAAAATCTGTTTTTTCTCCCTCAGGTTTTCATGAATTATCTTTTCAAAGAACTAGAAAATTGAAGGAGAATAAGAAGGAGAAGAGAGAGGGAAGCTTCTTTTCATTTTCTTATTTTGTTTTAGGTCTTCACACATGTAAGATATTTGTTTATATAGGCACGGTATTTTAACAAATTATACTTGTAAATAAATATTAAATGCAACACTTGTAAGTTTACGCTTTTATGAAGTTTTTTGGTGACTTTCCTCTGATGCTTTACTTTTGGTTACATGGAACAGTGGTGTGTGTGTGTGTGTGTGTGTGTGTGTGTGTGTGTGTGTCTTTTTCATATTCTTTTTTATTGAAGTATAGTTGTATGTATGTACTTTTTAATAGTTAACCTACACTATTAATTCTTCTCAGTGGCTTAACATTTATTGCACAAACCTGAATCCACCCATATCTATACAAGGAACTATCACTTTATTCACTGGTTGGATTAACTGAGGCGCCAAGTCATACTCAGCAAAAAGAAAAGTGATATAAAATGAATACAACACTTTTTTTAAGAAAATGGACCCTTCTGTGAAGGTGAAGCTGAAAGTTACTATGCAGTCAAAAGCAGGCTTCTCAAAGAATAAGGTAAAAAAATTTTTTTAAAAGCAATCTGCTCAACATAATGAAAAAAAAACCAGAAAGGATTAATAAAATGACAGAGCTTAAACTAGGAAATGATTATTTTGCTGAAGTTGTAAAGTTGGTCTGTTATCACAAAACGGGATATTTGTAATATGAATTTCTGTCGTTAAAAAAGTCTATTGCTGGTTAAAGCTTTTTGGCTGACTTTGGACCGTGTGGAAGCAAGAGAAAATGACTAGGAACCTATCTTATTATTCTTGGGTAATTAGAAAATACTTGGTTTCTTCAAGGTCTATTCTCCTTTCCTCCAGTCCCTTTTTATGGTTATTCATTTATTTAAAACAGATTTGCGAAGTGTCTGCTCTGTTTCTACCTATAGAAAATAGGTAGTCATTCCCTTCCATAATTCGAAAATCCTGTTTGAGAAACAAAACTATCTCCTATGAAACTGTCAAATGATTAGTTAAGAAGGTTGTAAGGTTTTATGGGTGTAACAGATCAAAACTCTGGCCAACTGAAGCTAACACAGGGCGGGGGAGAGACAGCTTATTGGAAGGAACTGTTCCAAGGCAGAAATTGAGGGGCTTTGTCTGTCGCTCCTTCTTCTGGGACACTGCTATTAATGTGACTCCATCCAAGCAACTCCTAATCTCCAAGCCTCTCAGTTCAAACTTCAGATTTGCAAGAGGAAGAGAAGCCAATGGGGCCAGCCTGGAGCAAGGATTGCCCCCTGGATCAACATTCCAAGGAGGTAAGGTTGCCAGATCAAATACAGAATGCCTAGTGAATTTCTTATAAACAACAAATACTTTGTTGTCTCATACAAAAATTTGATTCAGACTTAACTGGGCATCCTGTATCTTTATTTCCTAAATCTGGCAATCTTGCAAGGAGGCAGCTCTGTGAGTGCAGGCAAGGCTGCAAAGGGAGACCACGTGAGTAAATGCAAGAAGTGTGCGTGACACCTTCTGTGCATTTGGTAACCCAAGAAATAGAGGCTTCAGGCATTCAGAGGAGAGACGCCAGTGTCATCTGGAGTGCAAGGGAGGGCTTCCTGGAGAAGTGGCAGGATTGGGGCAGATAGAGGACAATGGGGGAGGCAGTGCCTGATGGAATGAAAAGGAATGACATGCCCAGGAAGCAGTGAGGGTCCCAGCCTGGCTGGAAGGGGGAATTCAAGCCAGTTCAACCACCAAGCATGAGTAAAAAGGAATGGAAAGATGAAACCAGCTGAAAAACACATGAAAGCATAACGGTCTTTACAAGGGTCTCAAAATTTTAATCACTTACTGATTCCCCACCCACATTGAGGATGAGTCCCACTGGCACATAATTAACAAACCCCCTATGTGGTTTTCGAGAGTAATATTTGTTGACCTTCATTTTCCACTTGCTCACCTTCCCTGAGTTCACTCAGCTCAGGTAAGTGGAAGATGCGGCATCTCAGGAAAAGTCCAACTTAGGGAATTCTTCTTGATTCATTTTGCGCCAAGTAATAAAACTGTCTTTCCTTATGGCCCTCCAACTTATGCCATGCACGTGAATACGCTCTCTCTGTAGGATGTCAAAAGGACCACCATCTAGGCATTGGAGTCACACAAAGAATGAGGAACTTCTTACGGCTCAACAGGAATAGATGTATGATTTGGGAAGTTCTCAAATAATTATAACAATTAACATTTTGGGGGAATTCCCTGGCAGTCCAGTGGTTAAGACACTACGCACCCACTGCGGGTTCGAGCCCTTGTAGGGGAACTAAGATCCCCCATGCCATGTGGCGTGGCCAAATAGATAAATGAATAAATAAGTTTAAATAATTAACATTTTTTAGCACTCTACAGCTTGCAAAGTGCTATCATGTATTTTATCTTATTTGTTCTCGTATTAGAATTCTTCAGAGAAGTAGAACCAATAGAATATATATACACTCAGATTTTTCCATAACATCTTACAGAAAATCCGAACAAACTTTTTGGCCAACCGTATATACGTAAATGCATATATAGGTGTGTGTGTATTTATATACATATATAGACAGACAGATAGCCATCAAGGAGCTGGCCTCACACAATTGTGAGGACTGGCAAGTCTGAAATCCACAGGGCAAGACAGCAGGCTGAAAATTCAAGTTAAGAGTTGATGTTTCAATCTTGAGTTCAAAATCCACACAGCAGGACTTCCCTGGTGGCACAGTAGTTAAGAATCCGACTGCCAATGCAGGGGACACGGATTCAATCCCTGAATCCGTGGATCCCACATGCTGTGGAGCAACTAAGCCCATGCGCCATAATAACTGAGCCTGCGCTCTAGAGCCCACGAGCCACAACTACTCAGCTTGCGCACCTAGAGCCTGTGCTCTGCAACAAGAGAAGCCACCGCGATGAGAAGCCCGCACACCGCAACGGAGAGTAGCCCCCGCTCGCCGCAACTAGAGAAAGCCCGCGCGCAGCAACGAAGACCAATGCAGCCAAAAAAATAAATTAATTAATTAAAATTTTAAAAGTAAATAAATAAAAGCAATGGCTTTAAAAAAAAAAACCCAAATCTTAAAAAAAAAATAAAAAATTCCACAGAGCAGGCCAGGCAGACTGGAAACTCAGGCAAGGTTTCTGTGTGACAGTCTCGAGGCAGAATTGCTTCTTCTTTGGAAAACTTGTCGTCATCTTAAGACCTTCAACTGATTGGACGAGGCCCACCCATGTGATGGAGGATAATCTGCTTTACTCAAAGTCTACTGATTTAAACATTAATCACACCTAAAAAATACCTTCACAAGTTCCAGACTGCTGTTGGATGCAACAACTGGGCACCACAGCCTAGCCAAGTTGGCACATAAAATTAGCCAGCACAGTCCTCAAAACAATGCTCTATAGGTAAACAAGTCTTTATTTTCCACATTTTCTATATGGGAATAATAAGCCCTAGATAAAAGCTAATTGTGGTGCCCAAGTCCTCAAAACTAATAGAATAATCAGAAGCAGGATTCAAACTCAGACTTGTCAACTCTAAGTCCCTTACTATTGCCTCCCCTCCACCCACCAGGTGCAGTAGAATCCCTGAATCTTTTGTTTCTTTATAAAGTAAGACATGGCATACTTCAAGATTTCATCTAACTTGATTGTTCTATGATTTTTTTTTTTTTTTTACATTCTAGGTATCAAGTTAAATGAAATCCTGTTCAAAGGATATACTCCACTAATTCTCTTTCTTGTGTCCTTCCCCCAAAATCTGTTATTCACACACTAAAGGGAAGAGTCTGAACATTGACGGTGTGCGTTCTTGGAGTTAGGCTGAGCAGTCTAAAGAAAAGAGCCATAGTTCCTGCCCTTCAGGGGCCAATAGAGGCAGTAATGTCTGTGTTTCACCAAGCTTGGCCCATCTTCATTTTTACTCTCTGGCTCCTGAAGACTTTGTAAGAACAAATTACCTACAAAGAGGTTGTCTAATCACTGGAGTGGGTGTAAGATTAAAGGTGTCTCTATCTCACTGTTGCTCCTTTCTTTGCAGAGTTACTATGAATGAGATTAAAGTTCCCTTCACCAGCCTTCTACCTGATGACTTGCTTCCCCAAATCTAATCTTTTAAAATAAGAAATGTATCATGGATTGTGAAACGCAGCTTATTCCAGGAGATACCAAGAAAATATGACAACAGTATCTTTAGTCATAGGACAGCCAAAACCTCTCCTCTCAAAAAATTGGTTTCAGATCTGAGAATAAAAACCAAAAGAAAAATTCGATAGTATGCAGAACTGGATTGCTTCTCACATCCCACCCCATCCCAAATGAAAAGCATCATGCAGGCTCCCAGCTGACATCTGCTTGTGTGTGGATGACTCAGTCTTTTGAAACCCCTCATTCAGCAGTCCACAGATGGGGGGTGGGGGATTGAATTTCTGGGCTCCTCTTATCCATGGGTCCAAAATCCATGGGTCCAAAATAATTAAAAATCAACTGACCCTTTCAGTGATGCTCATTCTTTGCATGAGTCATGTGGTGCTAGCCCATAAGGGATTCATGCTTGTATATGAAAATCATCAGAGAACTTCAGCACAGAATCTCATTCGTCCTGGGAGGGCAAGGGGATATTTGTGAGAAGAAAGGGCTGATCGTCAACCAAGGGCCCCCAGCCTTAGAGGAGAGCATCATGGTTTCAAGGAATATGAGATATTAGGACTGCAAACAGTCCTAGATTATTCTTCCTTTGGTGCAAATCACAGGATTTATTTTCTGGTTTGCTGAGTCCAATAGTCTTCTGGGAAACAGCTAGAAATAGAAGATAGGTAGATGAAAGTCATGATATTTTTACCTCCTTCTCACTTCTTCCCTCAACAAATGGTTTGGTCTTTGGCTTACAGGCTCAGAACTGTCACTGTGCTCTGTCCTCTTCCTGAAAATAGAAGAAGTTTCATGTTTCTAATAATGCTCATCACAGACCTTCTTCCTGCCGACTTAAATAAGTTGATTCTCTCCTGAAAATTCTTATAATCACGTTTCCGCATGTTGTTTCCTATTGCTGACCAGGTTTTGTTTTTTTTAATGTACTATATTCCACTAAGAAGATAACACAGGAGTGCTATATAGTTAAGAGCTTATAACTCACTCAGTTTCACCTCTCAGCACAGATTTGTCAAAGAAGGAAGGAGAGTTTGGGGGAGATGAGAGAGAGAAAGTATCTGCACTGACCTCAGTGCAAGGCACCCAAGTTCCCATGTGTTTTGGGGGAGTACTGAAAGTTGGTGAATACAAAACAGATTATCACTCAGGAGGCCCAAGCTTGAAAACTTTCTGCATATTTTAAGACTCAAGGCAGGTCAGATTCACCCGAAGCGACCTCAGTCTACCTCTTTCTTTTTTTAATTGTGATATAATTGACATATAACATTGATTTAATTTTAGGTGTACAAATAATGATTTGATATCTGTCTATATTATGAAATGATTACCACAATGAGTTTAGTTAACATCCATCACTTCACATAGTAACAAAATGTTTTTCCTGTGATGCGAATTTTAAGATCTACTCTCTTCTACTCTATTAACCCATTGCTGTACATCCCCAGGACTCAATTTATTTTATTGTTGGAAGTTCATACCCTTTGACCAACCTCACCCATTCCGCCCACACACCCAGCCAACCTCAGTCCAGTTCTTAAATATTGGCAAACTAGACGGTTCAGTCCTAAGGCAGATAAGCTACAGTTATCTGGGTTTGGCATGCAAACCACTGGCGAGGGGAAACAATGTGCTTGGAAGTCTTTAAACTATGAACACGAAATAGGTCTCCAGTTGTATTTAAATGGGGGAGAAGCGGTTTGTCTTCATTATTCCCTCCCAACGCTGACCAAAGGCTTTTTCCAGACGCAACTCCAGCACGTATAGTACTTTACATTTTATAGATGCTGCGTGTGCTTGACCTAGTCTGGTCCTTAACAAGCCTCTCAGGCAGGTGAGGCAACTGGAAGGCACCTCATTTTGCAGATGAGGGCACTGATGTTTGCAGAGGAAACTGTCTTGTCCGCGTGGCCACGGAGGTAGGGCCATGGGTTTTATTTATTTTTTAACATCTTTATTGGAGTATAATTGCTTTACAATGGTAGGTTAGTTTCTGCTGTATAACAAAGTGAATCAGCTATACGTATACATATATCCCCATATCTCCTCCCTCATGCGTCTCCCTCCTACCCTCCCTATCCCACCCCTCTAGGTGGTCACAAAGCACCGAGCTGATCTCCCTGTGCTATGCGGCTACTTCCCACTGGCTATCTATTTTACATTTGGTAGTGTATATATGGCCATGCCACTCTCTCACTTCGTCCCAGCTTACCCTTCCCCCTCCCTGTGTCCTCAAATCCATTCTCTACATCTGCGTCTTTATACCTGTCCTGCCCCTAGGTTCTTCAGAACCTTTTTTTTTAAGATTCCAAATATATGTGTTAGCATACGGTATTTGTTTTACTCTTTCTGACTTACTTCACTCTGTATGACAGACTCTAGGTCCATCCACCTCACTACAAATAACTCAATTTCATTTCTTTTTATGGCTGAGTAATATTCCATTGTATATATATGCCACATCTTCTTTATCCATTCATCTGTTGATGGACACTTAGGTTGCTTCCATGTCCTGGCTATTGTAAATAGTGCTGCAATGGACATTGTGGTACATGACTCTTTTTTTTTTCACATTTTTATTGGAATATAATTGCTTTACAATGGTGTGTTAGTTTCTGCTGTATAGCAAAGTGAATCATCTATACATATACATATATCCCCATATCTCCTCCCTCTTGCGTCTCCCTCCCACCCTCCCTATCCCACCCCTCTGGGGGGTCACAAAGCACCGAGCTGATCTCCCTGTGCTATGTGGCTGCTTCCCACTAGCTATCTATTTTACATTTGGTAGTGTATATATGGCCATGCCACTCTCTTACTTTGTCCCAGCTTACACTTCCCCCTCCCTGTGTCCTCAAGTCCATTCTCTACGTCTGCATCTTTATACCTGTCCTGCCCCTAGGTTCTTCAGAACCTTTTTTTTTTTTTTTTAGATTCCAGATATATGTGTTAGCATGTGGTATTTGTTTTTCTCTTTCTGACTTACTTCACTCTGTATGACAGTCTCTAGGTCCATCCACCTCACTATAAATAGCTCAATTTCGTTTCCTTTTATGGCTGAGTAATATTTCATTGTATATATGTGCCACACCTTCTTTATCCATTCATCCGATGATGGACACTTAGGTTGTTTCCATCTCCGGGCTATTGTAAATAGAGCTGCAGTGAACATTGTGGTACATGACTCTTTTTGAATTATGGTTTTCTCAGGGTATGTGCCCAGTAGTGGGATTGCTGGGTCGTATGGTAGTTCTATTTTTAGTTTTTTAAGGAACCACCATACTGTTCTCCATAGTGGCTGTATCAATTTACATTCCCACCAACAGTGCAAAAAGTTTCCCTTTTCTCCACACCCTCTCCAGCATTTATTGTTTGTAGATTTTTTGATGACGGCCATTCTGACCAGTGTGAGGTGATACCTCGTTGTAGTTTTGATTTGCATTTCTCTAATGATTAGTGATGTTGAGCATCCTTTCATGTGTTTGTTGGCCATCTGTATATCTTCTTTGGAGAAATGTCTATTTAGGTCATCTGCCCATTTTTGCATTGGGTTGTTTACTTTTTGGAAATTGAGCTGCATGAGCTGCTTGTAAATTTGGGGGATTAGATCCTTTGTCGGTTACTTCATTTGCAAATAATTTCTCCCATTCTGAGGGTTCTCTTTTCGTCTTGTTTGTGTTTTCCTTTGCTGTGCAAAAGCTTTTAAGTTTCATTAGGTCCCATTGGTTTATTTTTGTTTTTATTTCCATTTCTCTAGGAGGTGGGTCAAAAAGGATCTTGCTGTGATTTATGTCATAGAGTGTTCTGCCTACGTTTTCAGTTTATTGGTTTATTTTTATTTTGAGGTGCAGGTCCTGTCCCTATTCTTTTGTCTCTGTTTTTTCTTTTTTCTTTTGCCCTACCCAGGTATGTGGGGAGTTTCTTGCCTTTTGGGAGGTCTGAGGTCTTCTGCCAGCATTCAGTAGCTGTTCTGTAGGAGTTGTTCCACGTATAGATGTATTTCTGAGGTATTTGTGGGGAGGAAGGTGATCTCCACGTCTTACTCCTCCGCCACCTTGAAGGTCTCATCAGGCCATGTATTTTAATTCCTTGTCCTGTGTTCTTTCCACCACAAAACACCCACTATCTTCAAAAGATATAAAATCAACAAGTTGGTAAATAGGGGCAAATTTCCACCTGCCTTACTTCTCTCACAAACAGAAATCGATGCAACCAACTTTTGGGACCCAGTAACGCCAGTGCCAGGAGCCCTGTTCTTACCTCTGTGTGATCCTCTGAAAGTCTGTGTCTAAGTGAAGAATTGAATCATTATCCAGGCAATGCAAAAGGGAAGAAAAGTGTTATCCAGAAAGAATGTCTATTTCCAGTAACTAAATGCTTGGAACATACAGAGTATGATGTTTTACAAAGCCTTCGCATTTGAATCTTTTATTTCTTAAGCAACACAATCATATGTTGGCAATTCAACCAAAACGATGGGCTCAACTATGACTTGTCCTTGGTTTGGTTTGCGGACGTGAATGGAATTAGCACAATGTTTTAGTTGAGAAAGAGACTCGCCATATGTTAGAGGTGAAAGGAACCTTGGAAATGACGTAATCCAAATTCCGAGGGGGTTGACGGATATCACCCAGGTAGTTGTTTGGAATTTCCATTTCATTTGCGATATACAAACATAAGTCTATTTGCTGGAGCCGAAAGAGCCAGCTCTGGAGGCTGGTTATTAGAGGTGACAGGATTAAAAACCTAACTTGTGCATGGTTATAACAAATGAAGCAATACGTAAATGCCATAAGGGTTTGCTGTACCAAAGTAAATATCCATGTTTAGAGGTGTATCCTGTAGCTTAGAGCAAAATTTCACGTTTGTTCTATTTATCGTGTTAAAAAAAAAATTCTACCATAAAACAATAACCTTGCATTTGGCTTATTGCATCACTCATCATCCTTGGTATATATTGAATAATTTGTCTAAGGTGCTGTCTTTCTTGGAGAATTCCAAGTTTCACAAGTTATTTAAAATAAACCATTCCTTTACATTGACAGCAAATGGGTTTTGACAGATTGAACATGAGACAGAAAATAATGCGCTGCAATACCTTATAGTTTAACATGAATGTGGGGTTGCTAAGGGCTTGAGTGATTGGATATTTTTTCTTGAGTAATTCCTTTTCTTCAAGAATGTCCTTCAAATCTTGCTATGCCCATGCTAAATTTTCAGGTGTTAAAAGTAGCCATATTTATTAAGTTGCCATCAACCAGACCATAGACTAAGTCAGAACTATACAATGTTCATTATTTCCCAAAGTTACATACGAAAGTAAAATGACCTACAATCTCGGTCAGATTGTGGAGTCATGGAAAACCTGAAGGTCCACCTTGGATCGTCCACTTTGTTCTTTGTCTAAAAGGTTGGAAGATAGTAGAATGGTTTCATTTGTATTTCTGCTTTTCTCTTGCTCTTGCCCTAAATAAAATGCATCCAAAACAGGCAGGTGAACAGATAAGAAGATATGGAAAATCTAGAATATAGATTATCAGCACAAGAATGCTGGCAGCAATCCCCGTACTTAAAATGCCCAAAGGTATATCAGGAACAGTGTGACCGTCTAGAAAATACAGAGGAACCTAGTTCGTTATGGTAAGAACATAAGAGTAGATGGAATCCGACCAGTGCTTCCTAAGAATATTTAAGTAACAGAATATTGTAAATGTCCCCCTTCCATTGGCCCCCGAGGGGAAAGCTTTGAGGTGAGCATTCCCAACGTGTCCTTGATAAACCCTCTGAATCCATTATCCATGGGTTTATCTAAAACTTCTTGAGGGGATTTCTGACTTTAGCCTTCACAGTCTCTGGAGTAGATGAAGAGAACCTTTATTCTACTGTCATTCATTGATCCACATTTTTAAAGGAACTCCTGAAGTATACTCAGGTAAAAAGTACTTAGTTTTGCTTAAGAAAAAATTATAAAACACTAGTAATTCAGTACTGTTCTTTTTTTTTTTTTTAATTTATTTATTTATTTTTGGCTGTGTTGGGTCTTCGTTTCTGTGCGAGGGCCTTCCCCAGCCGTGGCAAGCAGGGGCCACTCTTCATCGCGGTGCGCGGTCCTCTCACTATCGCGGCCTCTCTTGTTGCGGAGCACAGGCCCCAGACACGCAGGCTCAGCAGTTGTGGCTCACGGGCCCAGCTGCTCCGCGGCATGTGGGATCCTCACAGACCAGGGCTCGAACCCGTGTCCCCTGCATTAGCAGGCAGACCCTCAACCACTGCGCCACCAGGGAAGCCCCTCAGTACCGTTCTTTAAGTTAAGAAAACTTAAATCTTTACTTCATTTCTGCAGTGCATTCTGGAACAAACTATGGTTTTCACTCTAAAGTGATTTAAGAGGAAAGATGGGAGCTGGAAGAAACAGGAAGAAAAAACAATGAAAGGTATAAATGAGGCATAAGAGGAGAAAAGAGCAAGGGTAAAGAGAATAACCCAGGAGTAGAGAAACTTAGAAGGATAAAGAGGAGAGAAGTTCAGAAGTCCTGATGTCAGTTATAGATAATTTTTTTCACAGTCTCATGTTTACTGGGATGTGTGGCCTCAGGATGTTTAACCATTGTCTACTGAATGCTGAATTTCTAACTTAAACAGTGTCAGGATACTTTTCTCAGAGCTACAGATAATAACAGTGATACCTCTTGAGGTCATTGGCAAAGGTCAGATGAAACCAAGCCAGACCTAACCTAGGTAAGAGAGGTTTCCTACTTCACCAAGAATCATGTGTTCCAGACGCACAATCTGTACTAAGCAAAGAAGTGCTTTATTCTGTTGCCCTCAAACCTTCATCTTCATGCTTTGCCTTATCAATCTAGAACACTGGGTTACAGTGAGGAAACCCCTGCTTAAGCTGTCTATACCCTGCATGGTTTTACAGATTTCCCACATACCTGTTCTTAGTCTTCGTCTTTCCAGACTGAAGTTCTGTTCATTTCAGCCTCTAACACTATGAGTAATTTTCATTTATTTAGTGATGTCTGTGTGCCGGGTAATCTTCACAACAGCCATGAAATAACTACGATCGTTGTCTTCATTCAACAGATCTGTAAACTGAGACATAGAGAGGTTAAGTAACTTGCCCAAAGTCACACAGTAAGCGATAAAGCCAAGCTCAGAGGTCAGGATGACTGACTCCAAAATTCAGTCACTGATCCTCTTTTTACTTCTTATTGAGCGCTTCCTCTCTCCTTCCACATCTGATATGGTGCGGCCCTGCCTCTGCCCCACGGGGATCCCTGAACCGAGATCACCATGGACAATCTTCAAGTTCTTTGTTCTGAAACCTTTCTCAACTGAATGAAGTTAGCTCACAACCCTCCTCTCCCGCCAGAGGCTGGCCAGAGGCCACACAGCCCAGGGTGGGGGCTCCCTCACTTCAGTGCTTACCACACAAATCGCACGTGTTCTATGGAAACATTGTTGTACTGAGGCCATATTATCTCTCCACGCATAGGTCTGCATTCACGTTTTTAGTTGTAGAATAAAACTTCTGGCAATCATGAATTTTTTCTAGCTAATATACCATGTATGGCAATTCATGTAAGGAAACATAAACCAGGTGGTTAAGAGAGAAAAATTACAAATAACTAAGAGAGGAGAGATGACGATTCCCCGAAAACTCTTCCAAAGGTGCCTAAGAACAATGGGCAAGGGGGGGGGGGAGGTGGGGAGAATGGATTTTTTCAAATGGCTTAGACCCTAGAATTAAAAAGTATATTACATTAGGCTTCTTTTTATTATTGTTAATTTTTACTGAGAGTAGAGTTGCTTTACAATGTTGTGTTATCGTCTGCTGTACAGCAAAGTGAATCAGCTGTACGTATATGTATATCCTCTCTTTCTTGGATTTCCTTCTCATTTAAGTTACCACAGAGCATTGAGCAGAGTTCCTTGTGCTGTGTAGAACATTCTCATTAGTTATCTGTTTTATACACATTAGGCTTCTAAGTGAAATAAACTCATAAAAAGTGGACGTATTTGTATTAGTTGGAGAATTTGGGGTTGTAAAGTCACCTTCTTGGAATACCTTTGAGCAAGACATATCCTTTAAAGAATGGTGAACGCATATGTCTCCTAGCTGCCTAAGCAACTAAGAGGCCTTGCTGACCTGACTTTCTTTTCTTTTCCAGATCTTGGCTATCGTGTCCATCTTGTTCATCGTACTCTCCACCATTGCGCTGTCTCTCAACACGCTACCAGAGCTGCAGGAGATGGATGAATTTGGACAGCCCAATGACAACCCCCAGTTAGCCCACGTGGAGGCCGTGTGTATCGCCTGGTTTACCATGGAGTACCTTTTACGGTTCCTGTCCTCACCAAATAAATGGAAGTTCTTTAAGGGCCCACTGAACGTTATCGACTTGCTGGCCATCTTGCCGTATTACGTCACCATTTTCCTCACGGAGTCCAACAAGAGCGTGCTGCAGTTCCAGAACGTGAGGCGCGTGGTCCAGATCTTCCGAATCATGCGTATCCTCAGGATCCTGAAACTCGCCAGACACTCGACGGGCCTGCAGTCCCTGGGTTTCACCCTCAGGCGGAGTTACAATGAACTGGGCTTGTTGATACTGTTCTTGGCCATGGGGATAATGATATTCTCCAGCCTGGTGTTTTTTGCCGAGAAGGACGAAGATGCTACCAAGTTCACCAGCATCCCGGCCTCATTTTGGTGGGCCACCATCACCATGACCACCGTCGGCTACGGTGACATCTACCCGAAAACATTATTAGGAAAGATCGTGGGAGGCCTCTGCTGTATTGCAGGCGTTCTGGTGATTGCCCTTCCTATCCCAATCATCGTGAACAACTTCTCTGAGTTTTACAAGGAGCAGAAACGCCAGGAGAAGGCCATTAAAAGGAGAGAGGCTCTCGAGCGGGCCAAGAGGAATGGAAGCATCGTTTCTATGAACTTAAAAGATGCCTTTGCTCGCAGTATGGAACTGATAGACGTGGCTGTGGAGAAGACCGGAGAGTCGGCCAATACGAAAGACTCCACGGGGGATAACCGCCTCTCTCCAAGCCGGTGGAAGTGGGCCCGGAAGGCTCTGTCGGAGACAAGCTCCAACAAGTCTTACGAGAATAAGTACCAGGAGGTCAGCCAAAAAGACTCCCACGAGCAGCTGAACAACACTTCTTCCTCCAGCCCACAGCATCTGAGCGCCCAGAAACTGGAGATGCTGTACAACGAGATCACCAAGACGCAGCCTCACTCCCACCCGAATCCCGAGCGCCAGCAGCAGCCCGAGAGGCCGTCTGCGTACGAAGAAGAGATAGAGATGGAGGAGGTGATCTGCCCGCAGGAGCAGCTGGCCGTGGCGCAGGCCGAGGGCATCGTGGACATGAAGAGCACCTCCAGCATCGACAGCTTCACGAGCTGCGCCACCGACTTCACGGAGACCGAGAGGTCGCCCCTGCCGCCGCCCTCCGCTTGCCACCTGCAGATGAAGTTCCCACCCGACCTCGCCCGGATAGAAGAGCACCAAAGAGCCAGGGCCCCCCCATTCCTCACCCTAACCCGAGAGAAGATGCCCGCGGCCAGGGACGCCAGCCCAGAATACGCTCCAATCGACGTAACTGTGAACCTCGACTCCAGTGGGTCCCAGGGTGGGCCCCACGGCCCCTCGCAGTCGGACAGTGCCGCCGAGAGCCCGAGGAGCTCGCTGAAAGGCAGCAACCCACTCAAGTCCGGATCGCTCAAGGTGAACTTCAAGGACAACAGAGGCGGGGCCCCGCAGACCCCACCCAGCACGGCCAGGCCACTGCCGGTCACCGCGGCGGACTTCCCACTCACCGCCCCGCAGCTCATCAGCACCATCCTCTTAGAAGAAACCCCCTCCCAGGGAGACAGACCCTTGCTGGGCGCCGAGGTTCCGGCACATTGTCAGGGACCCTCCAAAGGGCTGACGCCTCGGTTTCCCAAGCAGAAACTCTTTCCTTTCTCATCCAGAGAGAGGAGGAGCTTCACGGAAATAGACACGGGCGAAGACGATGATTTCTTAGAGCTCCAAGGGACCACGAGGCGGGACAAGCAGGCGGACTCCAACCCGAACTGCTTTGCAGATAAGCCTAGTGACGGAAGAGACCCTTTACGAGAAGAGGCCTCTGTGGGCACTTCCTCTCCACAGGACACAAGTCACAACTGTAGGCAAGACATTTACCATGCTGTGGCGGAAGTTAAAAAGGACACCAGTCAAGAAGGGTGCAAGATGGAAAACCACTTGTTTGCCCCAGAAATTCATTCCAACCCAGGAGACACAGGTTACTGTCCCACACGTGAAACCAGCATGTGACTAGTTACAAAGGCAATAATAAAAACAAAAACAAACAAACAAAAAACTTGTTTCTTAAAAATGCGGTTAATAATGCCTGTGAACTAAAAAGTGGGAAGCCCCTCTCCCCAAAACAGTGCATAAAATGTTATTTTTGCATGGCATGAACAGTTTAGTTTAAGTACTGTTTAAATAAAGCATCAAGACTGCATTTTGTAACAAACAAACAAAAATGACTGAAGAACAGTGAACAAATAAAGAGAGCTCTATTACGAACCGGTATTCTGCAATGTCTGACATTTTTGATCCTTTCATTTCAAATTGTAGACAGAGTTTCAACTTTGAGCTTTTCCGTTACAATGAATTTTAGAATTTGCACATGAAAGGATGAAATGTCATTGCATGAGTTCGTAATTGCCAGGCAAGGTGCTTTGAGCTTGCGAAATGGGTAACTTTGTAAATAACGGGGCTTGGGATGCAAAAGTGTCAAGAACAGATGGAAAGAAGTTTCTGAGACACAGGCACCTCCTTCACAGCTACTGCCTGGAGGAGCTGTACAGACTTCTTGTTGCAAAATTGCAACCTTTTCTTAAAGCATCCCACATATCTTGCTTTGGGTTATAAAGCTCTTATAAGTACATCTGTTTAAAGGAATACAGTATTTTTATTGACTTGTGATATAACTCATAGGGTACATTTTTCTTTTTTGCTTCTGCTTAGTTGTGGCATTTATGGTTTTATTTATAAATCATGGAAATAGGCAAGATGTAATGACCAGATATCCAAAAACTTGGAATTGCAGTTTGAAATTTTGCCAGTCAATTATATATCACTAATATCATGGGGAAAAGTATGTATCATGCCACAACCTATTACAGAAATGCATTTTTTAAAAACCTGAACATACTTAAAAGGTGATATTATACAACTAAACTTTTTTTTAATGTCCCTCCACTTTTGGAAAGCAGTTCTTTAAAAAAAAAAAAGAAGAAGAAGAAGGGGACTTCCCTGGTGGCACAGTGATTAAGGATCCGTCTGCCAATATGGGGAACATGGGTTCAACCCCTGGTCCCAGAAGATCCCACATGCCGCAGAGCAACTAAACCCATGCACCACGACTACTGAGCCCGGGCGCCTAGAGCCCGTGCTCTGCAAGAAGAGAAGCCACCACAACGAGAAGCCCGCGCACCGCAACGAAGAGTAGACCCCGCTCCCCGCAACTAGAGAAAGCCCGCGCGCAGCAACAAAGACCCAACACAGCCAAAAATCAATAAAATAAATAAAATTTTTTAAAAATGTATGTTGACCATCTAAAGACGACTGTATTTTCCACTTGAATCCAACATAACCTTTTCTGTCTAAAGATCTAAAGATAGAATGTAGACATGCCAAAATGGGAATTCCAAAAAGTGACTTTTGGCAAACTAAAAGCAGCGTTGTTTAAGTAAGACTGCCACCCCGCCCACCTGTACCCCGTAGATAGAGTTGGGTTTGGAAATGAGTTAACATATAAAGAACCCTGGCCTGGGACTTCCCTGGCAGTCCAGTGGTTAAGGCTCCACGCTTCCACTGCAGGGGGCACAGGGTTCCATCCCTGTTGGGGAGCTAAGATCCCGCATGCCACATGGTGCGCCCAAAAAAAAAAAAAAAAAAAGAACCCTGGCCTGATAATGGGTCACCCATTATTTCCCAGTGAGGGGAGAAAACACTGCCACCTGGGGAAGGCCACAAACGCCAGTAGCACCATCCAGTGATTGCAGCATCTAGAAACACCCCGTGTTTCCAACGCCCCCAAGAGATGGAGGATTATCCTAGTTGAAAGCAATACTTCCAGCATTTCGACTGAGAACAGTGAAATCCAGAGGCGTTAGGATATGGCTAGTGACTGTCCCGTTAGTGAAGACTGTGTAAAACCCAGGTCATTTGGATCAAATTTGCCTCACAGGAAATCAAGGCTCTAGCTCGATATGCAACTACCTGATGGGTGATCCTGGATGAGCCTTGAAATCCTCTCTTAGTTTCAGTTTTACCCCAATAAAAATCAAGACAAATTATTTCTAAGGTACCTTAAGACTGCAAATTAATATGATTCCTTGATCTCTCAGGAATGTGCAAGTTTGCCTCCACGTAATGCATTTTGTACGTGTGTGTGGGTGTGGATGTATAGTTCCGAGAAATAGGAAAATTCTGGGCCCAATTTAAAGCACAACTTTTTGTTTAAGGAAAAAAAATTCTAAATTTTATTCTATTTTTAAAAGAAAAAAAAAAAAACACCAGAAAAAGGACAACCCAAATATTTAGAACCTAACTTAAGACTTTAAGGAATAACATGTCTTTATTAACAAAATCTGGTCATTATGTCTCAGATAAGAAAACAAGTTTTGACCTTAGCTGAAATCCAAGCAGCCCTACTGCTAAAAATAATTTTAAACATTTCTTTTTCACTGTGCTTATTAGAATTTCCTGATGGTTTTTATGTTTGTTTCAGAGCACAACCTTTAAGAGTTTATGGTCATTAATCATTGATATTTACATCACTCATACTTATCTCAGTGTCTGAAACTAAATGTTGCTCAGTTTTTGTAAGTCTAGAGTGTCTGAATTTTCTATATATAATTTTTCAAGTAAACAGATATATCTGCTGTTAGACAAATAGCAAATAAGTCATGAAAATTATTTTCTTTACATAGTCTCATGAAGCAGTTATTTTGTAATGTCTCTGTACTGATGAATCTGAAGTTTTTAAAAGTTATCTGGTAGTTTACTAACGCCGACCTTTCTCATGTCCATTAGGCCTTTCACTGACAATCCTGCTCCAGAATGCTTAATGTTAGAAGTCTTTCCTAGATAAGGAATTCTAGACATTCTCCCCAAAGGCCTTCTCCCTAAAAGCTTTTCCCCTTTAATATTTTTCTTAAGTTTTAAAGAATTTTCAAGAACCTCCTATGGAAAGTTTAACCTTCAATTCTTCTCAGCCGCCCTGAGCCAAAAGTCTTCAGCTAGGAAAAAATAAAATAAAATCTCCTCTAAAAAAAACTTTGGGTCTTCCCTGGTGGCCCAGTGGTTGAGAGTCCGCCTGCCGATGCAGGAGACACGGGTTCGTGCCCCGGTCCGGGAAGATCCCACATGCCGCGGAG